>NC_142867.1:72170000-72470000 GCF_051225735.1 Oryctolagus cuniculus
ATTTGTTTCATTGGTTTGTATTTCATAAGCGTACTTTCTTTTAAATACTCATTAGAATTCTTCAGAGGACCCTCAGAACAATTGCAATGTGGCAGATTACCAAACATGCAATGAGCCTACTTGCTATGAAGAGCATTTCATGTTACGGCAGCAGAGGATAATCAACCAGAAATTAATCCTTTTCATGTTGTGACCCATATAACTGTGAAGTAAAATGTGATCTTGACACTGGGAATTAGAGTCGCTTGCAATCAGGCAAGAGTAATGCTATTCAAGTGACACCATTTTGTTAGGTTTCAATTATTTCACACAATAGGGGGCTTTATGATGACAGGAGCATGAGTGAAACCAATATCAGGGGGTTATCAAAACAGAGTTTCTCCAAGGAATCAATCAACTTCTCCCCCTTTGCTCATCATTCAGTTTGGATGTCTCTCTCTCTCTCAAGAACTAAGTAATGTAGCAACTTGTGGAGGATTAGGACCCATTTAAAATCTTGTGCTCTTTCATTTCTCTATGCTTCTTCCTGTGACACAGGATCCCCTTCTCATGCAATAGTGATCAAGTTGTAAAGAATTCCTCAAGGGTTAATGATAAGAGAAAAGGAGTTGAGTGCATGACAGGAAGTTGATGATTATGAGCCCACCTGGACCATTGATTCACAAAATGTTTGCCCCAAATTTTATTAATTAATTCATTTATTCATTTAATAAAGTCTTGCTAGTTTTCTGAATTAATGAGATAGTAATAGCAAACAACAAAACAATCAATATCTCCCATTAATTTAAAAAATCTGCAAACATTAAATGATCAATACTTTCGGTTTTACTAGATGTTAAATAGACTATTCCAATTATAGTAACTCATTCATTTATTCATTCACATGACTAACATTTAACTGTGTGTTTGCTGTAGTTCATGTATAGAGTTGGATAATGCTAATGCAGCATTAATAATTTTGCCATTTATAAAGCTTTCATATATGCTGACTTGCAAAACCAGAATACAGTAGGTTTTAGAATTCTATCCAAAATATAGAATTATTTTTCACTGTGCTCACATTCCAAATTAAAATTATTTTTAAAGTATATAATGTGTTTATATTGATGTACATGAAAGCATCATTTATAGCAGAGACAAATGTAAGCATAACAATTAAAGAGCTAATTAAACTCTGATACAAGCTGTAATGGAATATGATGGAGCTATCAGGAATCTCATTTTACAAAAGTATAAGAGTAAGAGAAAATCTGAAGATTAATTTTTCAATTTAGAAGCAGCATATCAGACTCAATATGCATTATGAATACAATTTTGATGGAAAATATGCACCTAGAAAAAGAGGTATGCAAAAAACATAATTCTAGGGTATCAGGATTTTGAAAAGCAATTTATCAATATGTATAAAAATATTTAAAGGCGTTTGTATCATTATTCCAGTAGTTTTATTCTATTGGGGTATTTTTTGTAATTTTGAGAAATAAGAAAGTCTAAATGTAGCAGAGTAATGGGTAAAGATTATGTAGATATTCAAAATGAATCATTTCAATGACATGAGAAATACTAATAGCAAAATGGTAAGTGAAACCATTGGAAATGTTTTCAACTGTGTGAATAAAATATCTGTGTGTCTGTGGTAGGGCCTTGAAGCTATTACCAAAGATGTAAACATAGCTCTTAGAATCTTCAGACTCAGAATGAATATCATTTTAGTGTCTAGAACAGTGAACTCTCCTCTGAATCAAGACTCAGGACAATTTTTTCAATTACACCAGTTTTGATGGTAGCAGGAAGATTGTTTCATATCTTAACCACAGACATACAAAAGCTAAATAAGATACTTGGCAGACTAAGTAGGTTGAAAACTTGCATAGATTAGGGTTTAGGCTACATGAGTTTTGAGAACTGTAAAACAATACCTTATTCATCTTAAAGTTCCTGGCACAGATTATAAATAGTGTTCAGTGTAGCTCGGTGAAGGCTGTGACATGAATTCAATCAGAGTTCCACCAAAACCTCTGCTCATCAAGCAACTTCTTACTGAGAAGGCTGTTCATCAATCAAGATTGTATAATTAAGATCTCAGTGAGTAAAAATCAATATTTTTGAAAGAAATGCAAACTAATACACTAAATATCTAAAGCCAAAGAAAGAATGAGTTATACTTTGCAAGATTTTAATGTTTAAGGAAGTTAGGTCTGCTGGAGAAATATTTTCTAAAGCCAAATTATCATATATAATTGAGCAATTAACATGTGATTTTAGTAGGAATCTTACTAAATTTATGTATAATATTGGAATATTTTAGAGAAGTTGAGGTTTCTCATATTTGTGAATTTTACTTACTAGATTTTAAGTATTTCAGAAGGTTCCTTGTTAGGTTGAAAATTAAAGTACTGGGAGCCTGCATTTTGTCACAGCCACGTAAAAGGCCTCCTGTGATGCTGGCATCCCTTATGAGCTCTGGTTCAAGTCCCCACTGTTTCGAGTAGGATCCATCTCCCTTCTGATACTCTGGAAAAGCAGCAGAGGATTGCCCAAGGACCTGGGACTCTGCCCCAACACGGGAGACCATGAGGAAGCTTCTGGCTCCTGGCTTTGACCAGGCCCAGCCCTGGCTATTGTGGCTGGAGTGAACCAGCAGATGGAAGATCTCTCTCTCTCTCTCTCTCTCTCTCTCTCTCGGCTTTTCCCTTTCTCTGGAAATCTGCCTTTCAAATAAAACTAAATCTTAAAAAAATAACAAAAGAAATTTAAAATATTTAAACATGAAAACAAAGCATATTAAATTTATAAATGCAGTGTTAAATAATCGAAAGAGGTTGAAAAACTTTGAGACTGTTATTAAAGACAATCTAATATGCCAAATAATGTGTTACATGTTGATATAGATTTCTAATTGTAATATGAATAACATTAATTTTTAAAATAGAATTCTGAAATATCTTCTAAGATCTCAAAATTTCTGTTGTAGAGGTGAAGCAGCTTATATTTATAACATAATATGGGTACATAACATAATCTGACAGAAAATGCACTAAAATTTTTACAAGATTAGACCTGACTTCATGAGATTATATATATTTTGTATTTTCTGTTTTCCACAGTCAATATTTTTCATTTTATATGTGAAAAATCATCAATATTCACCTTCTATGAAATACATTTTGATTTGCCTTTTCCACATAACAGCAGGCAAAGCATCTAACCTCTAAAACATTTGAAAACTATACAGCAGTAAAAAACAATGAAATCCGGTCATTTGCAACAAAATGGAGGAATCTGGAAAACATCATGCTAAGTGAAATAAGCCAGTCCCAAAGGGACAAATATCATATGTTCTCCCTGATTGGTGACAACTAACCGAGCACCAAAAAGGAAACCTGTTGAAGTGAAATGGACACTATGAGAAACAGTGACTTGATCTTGCCCTGACTGTTGATGTACAATTTAATACTTTATCCCTTTTAGTATTTTTTCTTCTACTTAATACTATTGGTTGAATTCTGTAATTAACACACAATTATTCTTAGGTGTTTAAAATTAACTGAAAAGTGATCTCTGTTAAATTTAAGAGTGGGAATAAGAGAGGGAGGAGATGTACAATTTGGGACATGCTCAAGCTGACTTGCCCCAAATGGTTGAGTTAGAAACGTGCCAGGGGATTCCAATTCAATCCCATCAAGATGGCATGTACCAATGCCATCTCACTAGTCCAAGTGATCAATTTCAGTTCACAATTGATCATACTGATAGGTCTAGGAGTTAAAGGGATCAAATAAACAAGACTAGTGTCTGCTGATACTAACTGATATATTTCTAAGGATTTCTAAAGGATTTCTAAGTGATTCTTCAAAGAAACCTAGTGGGAGAAAACATATTTCTCATGTTTTATGAAATGAATTTAGACAAAGATAGTTATGCATGTAAGAAAATAAACAAAGGAGTAAGTTTCATGAGTTAAGCTGCAGCTAGGGGAATCCTTATCCCATAACAGCCTGCTGGTTCAAGTTTCTGGTAAAATGCTTCAAACACAATACCCTAATAAAGCAGCAGATGATGGCTCAAATACTTGCATTCCTGCCACCCACATGAGAGACATGGCTGGACTGCCTAGCTTCAGGCTTCAGCCCATCCCAGCCCAGGCTCTTGCAGCCATTTGAGAAGTAAACCAGTGGATGGAAGATCTCCATCTCTCTGTCACTTGGCCTTTCAAATGAACAAATGTTTTAATTTTTTTTTAAGAAAATAATTAAAAGTGAGAACGAATATGTAGCAAAAAATAAGCAGATAAGAAAATAATGTTCAATTGTTGTGGAGGAAAATAAAGATGATTCCATTTTTCAAAACACCGTAATCCAGACACCGAGGTAAACACTTGAAATGCTGCACTGACTATAGCACATATCCTTGTGTGAGGAGTGCCACAATAAAGGCAAATACATATTGATTGCCAGGAGGGTTGGCTCATGGTTCAGAGGGATTTTGGAGAAATCGTTTCATGGTTTGAAAAATGAGCACAGGCCCCACATGCAGAAAAGAGGAGAAAGTGATTTCAGGCAAAGGGAGCAACACTTTAAAGGTGGGGAAGAGCTGGAAATGATTGCTATCATTTCCACAATATTGCAAATTGAGCCAAGTTCTGTCATTAAGGATTCTGCGACATTGGTGGTGGGGGAAGGAAACTCCAAGGACCATAGAGACGTAGAATTAAATTGTACATCTCCATTTCATGGCTAGGGTTTTTCTCTGTTATTCACCAATGTGTGAATTCATCTACACAATGAATTGTGGATTACAAATCAGTATATTTGTCGCCAGTGTTTTGACATAACAAGTTAAGCCACTGGCTGCAGTGCCAGCATTTCATGTGGGTGCTGGTTCAAGTCCCAGCTAATCCACTTCCTATCCAGGTCCCTGCTAATGTACCCATGAAAGCAGGGGTGGATGACCCGATTACTTTTGCCTCTATCCATGTGGGAGACAAGATGAAGTTCCTGGGTCCTGGCTTTAGCCTGGCACAACCATGGCCATTGCGATCATCTGGGGAGTAAATCAGCAGATGAAAGCTCTCTGTTCACTTCTCACTTTATAATGTTGTTTTTTGAAAAAATAAATGAATCTTAATTTTTTTTTAAAAAAAGATTGGTATATTAAAGCTGAGATAGTATAGAGCCTAGTTTGGTTTTCAAGAAAATATTTTTTCAATTCCAGTGTTACTATCTGAAGGAAAAATAATGCTTTAAATAAAATAACAATTACAAATAGTAATTGATGGAAATTGAATTTGTGTTCCTTTGCAGGGGTCGTTTTGAGGCCAGTGTTTGAGGTTTATAGGGACCCCAGAAAGACGTTTTTTTACTTTCTTTTCCTGGTTGTTGTTGGCAAACTTGCTGGACTGTGGTTTAAGTATTGTTCTCACAAGCTGCCGGCTCCTTCTAATCTTTTACCATCCAAATCCCCAGGACTGAGTTTTCCCACACTATCCTTTTAATATAAAGTCAGTGTATTTGGAAGAGCTTCAGAGGCTCTCCTCCTTATGGTCTACTTTCCCCCTGGGCAAAACCTAATTAGAAGTTGGGTTGGGAATGGTAGTTTCCCTCAAAGTGACATAGCTCCCTTATGAGAAGAGTGCTAGACAGTGGCAATAGCCTCTGATCTTCCAGGGGTGGGACTGTTGCCCTTTGAGTCAGTTGATAAGGGGACAGGAAAACCAAAGAATGCTTGGCTTTCCACAAGGTGTCACAGAAACAGCAAATATTTTATATAAAAAGATAATGATCATATATTCACAGATAACAAATTGTCACATTATCCTGCTCCTGCTCCTTGGTTCAATTTAAGATAGTTTGCTTGTTTTTCTATTGGTGTTTTTCTTAGCTGCTTACAGTACAGGTAGAATGTGTGTAAAAGATAATAGAATTCACTGGAAGTCAATTAGTAAAATAACAGCATTGTTCCTGACAGGTGTATAATTGTCCTGACACTAGAAATTGTTCATAATTTCATCATAAAAATACCCAAACTTAACCTTTGTAAAGAAGTCAACCAAGATTTGCTGTTTTAAGTTCTATTGCCAATAGCACCAATTTCATTTTCTTTTGCATAATGAAATAATTATTTGTTCATATACAGATACTTACATTTCCCTCAGGACTACCAACAGAAGGGAAAGGAGAGCAATTTATTTGAATAAAATTGCAAGAAAGTGTTTCAGGAACATGAAGTAGTGTCAAATAATAATTTCATCTCAAAGAAAATTGCAGTTTTGGGAAGGATTAAGAAGGGAAACTCTTTAGGGACTAAGGACATTAACATTCAGTTTTCAGAGAGCAAAATTTTCAGGTGATTTGTGTGTCTGTGTGTGTGTCTATATGTATGTGTATATTTTTCCTCAAGTTTACTGGGCACAATCAACACATTATACAACTCATCTAGTTAAACTATACAATTCAATGCTTTTGTATATGTATTCAAAGTATTGTACACTATCTAATTTTAGAAAAATTTCCCACTAAACATAAAGCTATGGCCATAAATAGTCACACCTAACTCCTTTATTCATATCAACTTTAAGCAGCTATGAACCTACTTCTCTGTAGATTATTAACTTTCATAAGTGCAAAATTGTTTTTAAATATGGTCAATATTTGTAAAGGTTGTCCTTTTTCAAGATTGCTTTGAGATTTTGATCTCTTATGCTTTCTAATAAATTTTAGGATAATTTTGCCAATTCTAAAAAAACAGCTATAATTCTTTTAAGGATTGTATTGAATCTGGAATATGCCTCCTTAACAAAATTATATCTCCTAATCAATGAACATGGAATTTTTTTCACTTATTTCAATATGCATATGTTCTATACTTAATGGTGTTACACATTCTCTGAAATTATCCATTGTTCTTCAATCTTTATAGCTCTTTTCCTTAAATTCCATCTCTATCAATTTCATTTATACTTTCATACCAGTAAAAATCCATTGATCGCTTCAAATTGTTTTTCTTATTATTGCAATTTTCAACTCAAGATTTACCGTGGTATTTATATATACTCTACTGATGAGACATTTTTATCCTAGCTTCCTTTAATTCTTTTAACATGGTTTCATTAAGTCATTTGAAAATATTTATAATGGTATCGTTGAGGTTCTTTCTACTAAGTTTAGCATCTCAGAACTCACTCTAGCAGTCAGTTTCTGTTTCCACTTTGCCTGCATTTTCTTCTATATTTGGGTTACTTTACCCAGTTTCTTTGCATTCCTCATAATGTTCTTGTTGAAACTGGACATTTTAGTTACTATATTGTAGTAACTCCAAGTTCAGATGCAGCCTGGTTGTTGCTCCTTGTCTGTATATCTGCTTAGTGGCTTGACTGGACAATAGTGGCATGTCACTCCCCCTCTTCATGGAGGAACGACACAGGACCCTGCGCTGTTCTTCCGTCTGCTCGGCCCTTCCCGGGTTTGCTGCTGGTTCTTCCCTGGTTGGCTACCGACCCTTCCACCTCCATGGAAGGGCGGTTCCCCCTGCCACTTTCCCCACTTCCGCGGGGGAGCGGCACACCGCCGGCCGGCTCTCTCGGGGGCTGCTCAGGTGTTATTTGGATAGATGTTCCTGGTGCATGTTGTCTCTCTCCTCCTTTATAGTCCTCTTCCACCAATCCCAACTCTGCTACCCACACGCCGAGTATGCTGCTCTCCTCCAATCAGGAGCAGGATCAGCTCCTGCAGGTCATCACTCAAGTTGGTGAGAGGCAGCTGCATAGAAGTTGTTACTCCCTTCTCAGCGCCATATTGTGGGAGAGCAGATGCATAGAATAAGTCTTAATTCCAGTAACAGTCTAGTCCGAGTTGCTCCCCAGGTGGCAAAGTCCAGTATTGTGAGGCCTGACAACCACACTTCTGAGGGAGAATCCTTGAGAGTGCATCTAGTCACTCTGGCATGACAGTGGATTACAAGGATCACTTTGTCACTTTTCATGACCTCTCCTGTAGATGTCTACTGCTTTTGTTAATGATCTCCAGCTCTTAGGCTTCCATATTTCTTATATTATTCCCCACATTGTCACAGGGCATAAATTGTTCCAGAGTTTTAGTCAATTTAATTTGTGTTCCTTTGCAGGAGTAGTTTTGAGGCCAGTGTTTGAGGCTTAGTAGGACCCCAGAAAGACTGTATTTACTTTCTTTTCCTGGTTGTTGTTGGCAAACTTGCTGGACTGTGGTTTAAGTGTTGCTCTCACATAGCCACCAACTGCTTTTAATCTTTGACCATCTAAACTTCCAGGACTGAATTTTCTCACACTATGATTTCAATAAATCAGTTCATTTGAAAAAAGCTTCAGAGGCCCTCCTACTTATGAGCTACTTTCCCCTGGACAAAGCCTAATTAGAAGCTGGGTTGGGAATGTTAGTTTCCCTCGAAGTGACATAGCCCCCTTATGAGAAGAATGCTAGACAGTGGCAGTAACCCCTCACCTTCCTGGCATGGGACAGATGGGAAGAGGACAACAAAACCAAAGAATGCCTTTTCACAACTGGAGTAGGTCTCCCACTTGATGACTGGAGTTTTGAGTAGTAAGGATGATCCAGTGTTCTTAGCTGCATCTATCCAGAATAGAAACTGTGCAACGGAGCTAAGTGAATGAGAAATGCAAGTAGCACACTTTTCTTGGGGTGAAACCACAGTAACAAAGTGGGAGCTGGAAGAAGCAGCTCCACCTTCTTGGCCACACCTGCTTGAGGTGAAGATCCTATAACAGAATGATGGAGTGCATTGATAATCCAGCTGGTCATGCCACGGATTCTTACTATTCACAGTGAGACGAGTAGATTTTCTAAAATTAATGTGTTTTCATTGGTAGTACACTTTTAAATTCCAGTTACTCTTGATAATTATTTTTAGAATAATGCACAGCAATTAAAACTGTGATTTTCCTTGAAAGAGGATTTGCCATGCTCTTTGCTTACCATCCTGGATGTCCCACCTCTCTTAAATGATTTAAGGGAATCAGCTAATATGCACTTCCTGGAGCATTTGTGGAAGAAATGAAGTGATCCTTATAAATACTTAACTTTCATATTTGGGAGACAGAAATAATATTTATTCACTATATTTTACCACATTCTGTAATAAATAACTGATAGCCGATGTTATATTTATTCCTTAGATCAACTTCTGCTTCACCATACAACAGTCCTCTTGGTCAGGCACTGAATGTTGGCAAAATAATTCAGGGCATTTGACATAGTCACTGTTTAAATTCTGTGCAGGGCAATGGAGCTACAAAAGCTTTTTTTTGTTTGTTTTTAAAATTTCTTTGAATGTTACAAAGGATTGTGCTTTTTTGCTTTAGTAGTCATTAAAAATGTAACTTAGTATTCCAAGTGCTGTTGTTCAGTCAGAGTATAGCCTGAAATTTCTTCTCAACCTAGGTATCCAGATATTATCTTCTCATAGATATCCCTCTATTGTTTAAAGAGTCTAGCAAATCTAATCCTCCAGGGAAATGGCCAAAGCGGGTATTGTTTATGCAAGACTGTAACTTAGATTTTAGAACCCTGTCTATACACATGTGTTGAACTGTGTATTAAGACATGACACCATTTTTATAATTGTGTCATAAATGAAAGTGACAGGGTTTAAACACCAGCCTAGAAGCAAATTAATCTTGGTTTGCATCTTGCTTGCAATTGTGTCCAGCTTTCTGAACCTATAGTCTTCGATTTCCTGATGTTACTTGCCTTTCCATACTCAGCCTCACCACTCTCCTCCCTGGTACATAAGTTCCCGTTACAGGTGAACAATTAAAGTCCTATTAACCAATATATTGTTTCATATATTAATTTCCTTATACACTTCTTTGAACTTCCATAATTAATTGCCATCCTTCTTTCCTAGAACACGAGCATATCCTTCTACACTCAAATTAAACATTCACTTCCCTCTAATCTAGAAGAAGATAACTGCTTTCATTATCTCACCAAAACATCTTTCATAGACATCTTATTACAAATAATGATTTAAGAGTCTATTCCCTTGCAATCTAAGAATTTCATTGGAAAAAAGCTTTTTTCTTCACCTAACTCAACATCTGCCACATCAAGTAATGAACAAATGCCTGCTGCACTGGATAGAATGGAATCAAGAGTTATCAAAACACAGTCAGAAGCAAAGGTCAAGTAAAGTTTTTTGTCTTCATAATGATTACATATGAACACTCTGCTTTAGGGAACACAGGCCTTGGTTGGTATGTCTGAGTGATTGTGTCTTTCCAGGTCATTGAATCACAATGAAGTCCTTAGCAAATACACTTATTGTTCCTAAATCAAATACTCTGGTTATGAACCTGAGTTTAATCTGACCCTCTACGGTAAAAAGGTGTTGCTGTCTGTGCTACCGATCTAGCTTCATCAGCTTGTTCTACTTCTTATTTTATGTTTCAGGAACACCAAATTCTCTCTCAGACATCCCTTAAATGTGCTATGCTTTGTCAGGGACATGTTCTATTTCTCCTTTAAGCTTATTCACCTGGAAAATATGTAATGTATTCTTTGAAGCTCGGTTTAATGTACATCATGTACAAAGTAATTCCTAACCACATAACTAGGCTATGGATTTCTTTTGTTTTTAATGAATTGTGTAGTAACGGTACAATTTTATTATAGCTGATTATGCATTTAAGTAAGTTTTTAGCAGAAATATAGAATAGTTAAAATAGTTATTTTAGTTTTAAATTCTCAGAGCTTCAACTTTTTATTTATTTTCATTTCTTGGAAGGGAGGGGGAGAGATAGAGAGAGAGACAGAGAGAGACAGAGAGAGAGAATCTTTTCTTGGTAGGGAGGAGGAGAGATAGAGATAGAGAGACAGAGAGAGAGAGACAGAGAGAGAGACAGAGAGAGAATCTTACATCTGTAGGTTCACTCCCCAAATTCCTGTAGTAGTCAGAGCTGGGCCAAGCCAAAGCCACGATCCCCAAACTAAATTGCAGTCTCTCATACAAGTGGTAGAGACCCAAGTACTTGATTCATCATTTTATATAAGCAGGAACTTGTATCCAAATTGGAGTAACCTAAACTCTAACCGGCCACTCCAACATAAAATGTGTTTCCCAAGAGTTGACTTAAGTAATGAGTAAAGCATTCACCTGAAATCTTAGAGCATATTACTGTCCTGGACAATCTTTGGAAGCTTAAAAACATTGTCAATTAATTATAAATCCATCACCAGCAAGATTTTCTTCTTGCTCTCCCTACAAAATAGGTTTTAAACTAACCATAAGATTATTTAATTCTGTCATATGAAAATGAACTCTATGGTAGTATATAAATAGTTGATAAATCTGGATATACCTATTTGAAAGTCAAGCAAAAACATTAAGAAGGAAATTCCTAATTTAAAGAAGAGTTGGGGCTGGCACTGTGGCATAGAGTAAAGGTGCTTCCTGCAATGCCAGCATTCCATATGGGCACCGGTTAGCTTCCTGGCTGCTCCACTTCAGATCCAGCTCTTTGTTGTGTCCTGGGAGAGCAGTAGAAGGTGGTCCAAGTCTTTGGGCCCCTGCACCCACATGAGAGACCTGGGGGAAGCTCCTGGCTCCTGGCTTTGGGTCTGAACAGCTCCAGCTGTTGCAGCTAATTGGGGGGTGAACCAGTGGATGGAAGACTTCTCTCTCTCTCTCTCTCTGCCTCTCCTTCTCTCTGTGTAATCTGACTTTCAAATAAATACGTAAATCTTCTAAAAAAAAAGAATTAAGATTGTCTTTGAAGTGTGGAATGCCTATGGAGAAAGTGTTGAAAGTATTTTCAATTGGCCAGTGCTTCAAACATTGAAAATAATATATATATATACATATATATGTAAATATACCATAAAATCCTATTATTAAAGGATGATTTTTGAGCTCATTAGCCATGCCAAAACTAACCACTATACATAGCACCAGCATTATCACAAGTCAGTCAATTTAAAGTTGATTTATGGGATTGGGTTGGGGTAAGGATGAGGGTGGGTTATTATCTGAGAATAAATTAAATGGGAATTTTTAACAGTTATTACAAAATGGAAATAAAATTTATTTGAAAAGTTAGGACTGATATTATTTAATATGGTAATTGAAGAGTCCAGCCTCCAGCATATATAAAGAATTCTTACAATTCTGCAATAAAATGACAGAAATCAAATTATAAATAGGCAAAGGTCTTGAATAGACAGTTCTCCAAGTAATACATACAAAAAAAAAAAAACTAGCACATGAAACAACACTCAATGTCACAATTCTTTATGGAAATGCAAGCCAAAATCATAGTATTTCATTAGACACTCATTAGGATGGCTATGGTTTTACAAAGATATTAGATAGTAAGAAGGGCTTGTGGTAGTAGACAGTGCATGAAATATGTTACACTTGATATATACTCAGATAATGCTAACCAGAAAGCCATGCACTATATGGATGAATGACTGCCCTGCTCAATAAAAAGTTCACACATTTTTAAATGCTTTTAAAATCTTATTTTACAAGTGGAAATAGAGCATGGAGTTCAAAGTCTTGATAGGCTTGAAAGCAATTGTTGCATCTACCCTTTATAGGTTCCATGGATTGGGAGAAGTTGGATAACCCTACTGACCTGTTTCGCCCTCTTAGAGGACATAGTAGGGTGCTGTTCCGTATTCTACTGAACTGTCTGTCAAAGTGACTGACACTATCATTGACAAAAACGAAGTTAATTTTTATTCTATCATCATTTTATTGTTACGGCATATTTAATGGAGCATTAAGAGCTGAGTGTCAGCTCAGACAAAAGTGAGACTCAAACTAGGTAACCTTGGAATACAATCAATGAGCTTAACTTCAGTCCCATTCCACTTGGCATCCATGGCTCAGTCATCTAGGAAGGAGACCAAAGGATTTCCATTTTGGTAAACTGGCCTTAACAACATAGACATTTGGATGTGCACCCACAGAATTGAAAAGACCTCTATACTAAAATTACCACAACAGGTAGGTAGAATTTTAATATCTTTTTATAACTGTGGCATTTTTCAAAAGATGAAATATAAATGGCCAATAGACACATGAAAAAATGCTCAGAATCACTAGCTATCAGGGAAATGCAAATAAAAACCACAGCGAAGTATCACCTCACCCAGATAAGAATGGATATCATCCAAAAATAAAAAAAAAAAAAATGTGAATGAGGGTGTGGAGAAAAAGGTACCTTAATTCATAGTTGGTTGGAATGCAAACTGGCACAACTATTATAGAAAACTATATGGAGATTTCTCAGAAAATTAAAAATAGATTTACCATGTGACTCATCTATCCCTTTCCTGGAAATTAATCCAAAGGAAATGAAATCAGCATATAGAAGAGTTACCTGTACTCCCAGGTTTATATAGCTCAGTTCACTATAGCTAAGTTATCAAATCAACCTAGATGTCTATCAACTGATGTCTAGATAAAGAAAATATATTCTATACACACAATGGAATATTACTCAGCCATAAAAAGAATGAAATTGTGATAATTGCAACAAAATGAATGCAACTGAGATCATACTCAATGAAAATGAGCCAGACCCCCCAAAAAGTCACATTTCATCTTATTTGTGGTATTTGATATATAGTACAAAAACTGTGTGAATGTCATATCATATACCATATAAATATTGCTTCACTGAATCATATAAATGACAATATACTCTTCTTTCCCATATTAAATAAAATGGGTAACCAGTTTCCTTTTGATTTGATGGAAGTGTTTTTGTGATGGTTGCACAATGTTGTTAATATACTAAATATCAGAATTATATACTTTACGAGGTTTAGAATGGCAGGGCCAGCCATATATCATGGCCTAGTGCGTAAAGCTGAGCTTTCAATGCCCACATCCCATACGGGGTGGATCTCTCTCTCTCTCTTCACCCTCAAATACATAAAATGAAAAAAACAAAAAACAAAAAACAAAAAAACAAAAAACAAAAAAACAAAAAACAAAAACAAAAACAGGAATCTCTTACTGATTTACTTTCAAATGGCAGATCCACTTGGGCCCTCCTTTAGTCACCTTTGGCTTTTAATTAAATTGCACAACTGTAAGCATTTGGGCCTAAAATGACAAGGACAGTAGGGAAAAGAAAAAACTTATAAACCAAAATATATCTATGTTTCAGTCCCAGGTTTTTAACTTCAAAATTATACACATATAAGACCCATACAACATGTTGAATTTCAGCATTTTTATCTTTAAATGAGGGATAATGCTACCTTTTTGTATAATAAAGAAGGCTGGATGAAATTGAGTATTGAAAAAATCTAACTCAGTATCCAGAGCACGTGTATATTCACAATATTATAAATATCAGTTCCCTTTGCACTGATTAAAAACATAAAGAGCTTGAACCTCAAGGAAACTTTTAAGCATACAACCTCCAACTCAGTTTGAACGATGACTCAAACACTCTATAAAAGGAAAGCATTAAGATGTATAAGAGCAAGTTTTTTTTTTAATGAAATGTCAATTGATGACTAAATTATAAGACAGACAAGTACTAAGGGGATAAGAAAGATTGTATCTGAAACTAATTGGACAAAGGCATTTTGAGGTAGAATAGTTCTCTTCAACTTTCTTCTCACAAGTAAAAGGAGTTGAGTTATGGGTCACTGAGTAGCGCTTTCAAGGTCACTGGGGAGTAAGTGTTGGAACCAGGACTGGAGCCCAAGGTGGCTGATGTTGTCACCAGTAGTGCTCTTTCCACTGCAGCTCTGATTATTTCTAGGCTTCTATTTTCTTACCCATAGAGCAAACAGGTTGACATTTAAGTACAAAGACATGAAACTCTGAATGAGTCCTGAGCTATGTGGTAGCCACTCCTTGGGGTAAAGCACGCATGTTGGACAATGCAGTGGTTTGGAATTTGAAAGCCACATTGAGACCCTGGCTTTTACTGTCTCTTTAGCCTTAGAAGTTACTAAACATTTTTTAAAGTAGCAATAATCTTATCTGAAAAAAACATAAATAAAACAAAAATGTAAAACATACTAGTCAATGCATTCATTCTGTAATGTATGTAATACTGCCCCAAGCACATATTCTGCATTGAAAGGTGATAGTTATGATTTCTTTCATCTACATATTATGATATTTTTATTGATCTTTATATACTTTAATTTGAAGTAGGAAGGAACCACAGATTTAGTGGTCTAGAAAAATGCTAGGTGACACTGTTGCCTCAGGCCAATAAAGGTAAGTTCTGGACCCCCTTGGAGGCGATTTATACTTAACTTTGATTCTCCTCTGATCCAGAGAGCCATTAAGTGTAGTTGTGGCACTGACATAGAAATGCCTGAACATAGTGGGAGGATGGCCATTCTCAGTTCCAGTCTTCCTATGGAATATACACAGGAAGGCAGGGACTGGTAGCTGAAAAGCATCCATTGAAACCTCTTCACCTCACCATCATCAAAAGTCCTTGACACAGACACCCAGGAGCACTAAAAACAAATTTAAAAAGTTGCCCATGCCTGTCTAAAGTAACTAAGCACGAGGAACTCCAAGGATTTTAGTGAGACACTGAATTGTTTTTCAAGAGCTAAATTTGTATTTGTCTTAAATTTTATTGCATTTCCATTTGACCACAGCCTTACAGATGTGGGTTCATGCTCCATGTAGTTCAGCCAGCAAATTCAAAGAAGACTCCTGGGATAGGCATCTTTTAACACTCAACTGCTGTTTTTTTTTCACACATTTTTCTTTGGCCTCTCAAAGAATCATTTTCTTTTTCACTTGAAAAGGCTTTTGTTAAGTGGCCTGGAAGTGAGATTGCTGTGCATCCATCTTGGCAAAATTAATCCAGGAGTAAAAATGCCAAAAGGGAACCAGTTGTTTATATTCTGAACACTTTCTTCCGCAGTCTGAATGAAAAAGCAAAGTACCTCCTGCAAGCCTCCCTGTCATTCCTTCAAGGGTTATCACTGCCTCCTTCTTCTAATCAGGGCCCTCATCAAAGCAGAAGGGAGCCAAGTCCTTAACGAGCAAGAAACTGAATCTTATAAAGAAAAACACGGACAACTGATCTCATCAGTCACTAGAGAAACATCAACTGATTCTTTAACAATTACTTGGGAAAATCAGTGATGTGGCAAAAATTAAAAAATCATGAAGTGTTTGAAATGCACACACTTACAAATCTAGCATGAGGATAAAAGCATCGGCCCTGGTGTCAAGTAATTGGGCCTCAAAGGTTACCTCTCTCCTTCACATGTTTGAAGCTTTGGGCAACTCGGACTCTGAGCTCCCACTTCTTCATTTAGATTTGGGAATACTAATAACAGGATATGTATAAGGCACATAGAAAATGTGAGAATAATGTTTGTCATGAAAGGGAACAAACAGAACAACAAGATGGCACATGGAACAGAATTTATGCTTGATGGTGTGGGGCTGTAACAAATTTGGAACTTAATCTAAGCCCCATCTGTGTGCCTCTCTGTCCTCTCCTTGGGTTATATCTTCCAGCATTGCTCTTGTGCGGTGCCCGAAGCATTACTTTCTTGGTCTCTCAGTGGCCTGTGGAGTCTTTGAGGGCAATGATCATGACTGATAGGGCTTTACTCAGCTTTCTGTTCATGAAATCTGCATAGGATCTGACGCTGAGCAGCCAGTTAACAAAAAACTCGCTTAACAGATGCATTAATCATTTTATGAATGGATATAATTTGTCTTGTTAAAATAATGGAGTGTTTGGACTATAAGAGACTTGTGGAATCATCTAATTGATGTTAATTTTACATATGGGACAACTGCAACCCTGGGAGTTTGTTTGATTGGTCACACAGTAACATGGAGTTGGTCTGGTATCCTGAACACGATGCTAATTCTGTGCACCACAACACCTTATTTCCAGGTGTTTCATTTTTATTTAGTAATCAGAAAACAAGGAATCAGGATGGGTGGTTCTTATAAGAAGTTGATATGACTGATTTTTTCCTTTTACCTTTTTATAGTAACTCTTTATAAGTCAACTGTGATGGTTGCAGATAACTTCCTCTAGCTGAAATATGTTCTGAGAATATTTACATTCATTTTAGTGGAGCATTTTGTGACATTTTCTGAAAGGCACATGGAACAGAGATCCAACAAAATGCTGATTGAAGTCAAAGTGTTTTCTAATGTATCCCATAAACACATACACAAAGTACAGATTTACATTTAAGACTTGGATTTATTTTGAAAACAAACTAGAATTCATTGGTTGTTGAAAAATAATTTCATAGTGGATCTCAAAATACATATGTAATTGTAATCATATGAGCTTCCATTTCCACAGTACCAAATGTAATCATTGATGAAGATTTCACCTATCTAGGATTTGTGATCAGTATGACTGAGCAAAGCTTATGCTTACTTTTAAATTACTTAGTAAAGAGCTGTGAAACAAGTTCCCAAATAGATAATATCAGATCAGCGATTACATTTCGTAAGATAATTTTTTTGTTCATTTTACAACACTATTCATTTTTGGAGTAGAGTTCTTTATTGCTGAATCCAGGCTATTTAGTACCTTGGGACAATGTAATGAGCTTAGTTGAAGAGTAGCTTACTCTGCTGTAAAATGGGAATAATAGAAGGTACTTAAAAAGTTGTGGAGAAACAGAATTATAATGTATTTATTTTGGTAAAGGAAGTTAGAAATTCCTGTGTAAAAGGGGTCTTCAAAAAGTTAATGAAAGTATATGTACTATGGCAAATCTATTTTTTAATTTTTACACCGAAATACACATTTTTAAAATTTTGTTTTCCATGAACTTTTTGACATCCCCTCTTACTAGTAACTTTGTATTTGTGTTTTGTGAATACAATATTTGTAAATTTGTATTCCATTTCATGCCCTACAGAATGGCTATGAAATGGAAAAATGTGTCTTCATTGTCAATAAAAAGATAATCAGTGACAGCATGGTCTAAATGTCCATGAGTAAGGCCCTATGATGTGCTTGAACCAAAAAATGGTGATGAAAGTAGCACATGTCAGTTCTAGAAGAAGCTTAAATTAGGAGCTCATGGTTTTCAGTGTTGTTTCTTTCCTCTACCACCACCAAACCACTTTTGTCTAAGATAAAGAATGACTTGCCAGGGTGGATCTCAGAGACAAAAAATAGAACTGGGCTGAATATGACACCCAATGAGTATATAATGCAATCAATAAATACATTTTGAATTATTAAATTATTCAGGCTCTGGGATTAGTCATTATAAAGCATCACTTAGCCTGAGTGGTTGACACAGCTTTATAGAATTTAGACCTATTTATGCTACTCCCTCTTAGAAACACTTTACCATCATCTCTGGTGCAAAGTCCAAAACGAAAAGCGAGACATTCAGACATTCTCAAGCCCTGGTTCTTGTCAGCCTTCGGGTATCCTCATTGCCTGTTCCTCCACATATTTCACCCAGGCATCTGGCAACTCCAGACTGCTTCTAGCTCTCAGAAATTTCACGCTGCCCTATAATTCCATGTGTGTGGCTTCCTTTCTGTAACACGAAATTATTTCCATTTCCCCCTACATAAGTCGGCTCAAATCACTTTTTCTTCAGGAAGTTGACAGGAACCCCCTGATCCCAATAAGGAAACAGAGTCCATCACCTCTGTAGTTCTTCTGCGTTTTCTTCTATAAATGCATTTAGCACAGGACACAACATGAGTCATGTTTTAACATCTTGAGTTCAGGTTTCAGGTCACATGACTCTGCTGGACCTGCAAGTGACTGGAACATGGCAGACAGTTGACACATGTTGAAATACATTTTCATCATTTATTTTAAGGTAAGAAGAAAAAGAAAACCCAAACAATATTTTGGAAATAAAGGGATCCAATTTTATGGCAGTGGTAAGATCACAGTAATTTTTTTTTATTTTTATTTTTTAATTTTGGACAGGCAGAGTGGACAGTGAGAGAGAGACAGAGAAAGGTCTTCCTTTGCTGTTGGTTCACCCTCCAATGGCTGCCGCGGCCGGCACACCGCGCTGATCCAAAGCCAGGAGCAGGTGCTTCTCCTGGTCTCCCATGCGGGTGCAGGGCCCAAGGACTTGGGCCATCCTCCACTGCACTCCCTGGCCACAGCAGAGAGCTGGCCTGGAAGAGGGGCAACCGGGACAGAATCTGGCACCCCGACCGGGACTAGAACCTGGTGTGCCAGCGCCGCAAGGCGGAGGATTAGCCTTTTGAGCCACGGCGTCGGCCAGATCCCAGTAATTTTTAAGTCTCAATTTCTCTCTCAGGAGTACTATTTGTTTAATATCAGAGATTTGAAATCATCAAGTGGGGCATTAATAGCAGAAGTTATTAATCATTTTCAATGATTTATAAACATGTATCATTAGCTCTCCCTATATCACATTAAACAAGTATTAATAGGGGTTTTATTGATAGAAATCTTTTAAATGAGTCATCTCATTTGAAAATGAAATTAATGTGTCAGAATGTCATCAAAATGTCTCAACCTTTTCTTCTCCATCTGTTTTATTTCAGTGACATACTCCACCCTTACAATACCTCCTATACCCTGTACTTGGAAGAGGAACTCTCTAAAGCTATATCAGCCACATATTTCTAGGAAAAGACAAGAACTCTTTGATTCACAGGCTTATTGGAACCCTGCAAACAAATGTCAATTTTCAAATTCAACTGAGGATTCACCTTGAAATAAGACCACCACCAGTATGTGTCCTAAGACCTTTGTGAGAAAGTTTGGCATTTCCATGCTCACATGGGACATGAAAAACAAATAAACAGACAAAAATACTGAGGCCCTCCTGATGCTCAACATGACAAACAAGGTGCCAGACACCAGAGATTAAAAGAAGGACACTGGGCTTCAACCTCTGCCCTTGGATACTTGCAGTACAGTGGGGAGAGTGTCTCACTAACTGGAAAAAAAATTGCTTTCCCCAGCACTGTACCAAACTATGAGATTATGCAAGAAAATTCTGAAGGAGGAGCTGTAGCACATGGCCATGTCAGAGGGCACAGCATGTGCACAGCCATGGGAGATAGAAAATGTGTAACGAGTTTGGAATAGTGGTTGACATCATCTTGGAACTGTCTGAATCCTGCCCATGTAACCTCTGTAACAAACAGCAGCATCCTAATGGATGGATTGTAAGCCTAGTCAGGATGTGTGGACTTGAGAAAAATATACTGTGCATCTGGAAGGAAAGGGAAATAAAGAACAAATCACCCTACAATTCTATGGGATCAGGGCTCATTTTTTCCAAGTTTGTTTCCACTGTAACCAAAATTATTTGCTCCACAGATGTGTTTCATACATAGAGATGTACACTTACACACATACACAGACTGCTACATTATCAACTAAAGAATGGTTCATTAAAGAGCAGTACTTACTACCACACAAAGAGATATCACGCAACCATATAAATGCATTTAATGACATGGAAATATCTGCAATATGATCTTCTAAACATACAGAAATAAAAAAGCAAACAATGTGATTATAGCACATGATAAACAAGTAGAAACAACTTATTTTATGAATTAGAATATACTAAAACTGACAGGTTTTTCTGTTATCTCTTAGTGAATTGTTTTTTATCTATTTCTTCATAGTTGTCTATATTCATCCATTTTTCTAGAAGGAGCACGTAGGTTTATAATCACATAGAAAATACATATAACTAAAAATAAACCTAGAAAACGCCAATGTGGGAATCATAGCTTGTCCTTGGTAAAACTATTTTTGCTTACAGTAGGCAGGACATTCGACTCACCAGATTTAAGCAGTCTCATTGGAAATAATTGAATCTTATTATCAAGGGTGCTCGATGAAACGCTCATGATTTACCATGATCAACCGTTCAAATGTGTTTCTACTTCAAGAATTGCCTTAATACCCTACATAATGCAGGACTTGGTTGACCTTTTATACAGGATTAAAGCACCGTATAATTAACTTTTTTATATACAGAGTTAAAACTTAATGAAAACGTGAGGTGAAATGCCAAGACTTAATTTGCAGACTGCGTTTCTATTTCATATGGTGAGCTACTATGGCTTAGCTTACTGCTTGTGTGTTCTCTCTTCCCCTCTTCCTCTCATCCTACCTCCCTCAGGCACTTTCATTCTTACCAGATCAACATTTTCTATGCGCTTCTACATTGCCCACTCAGAATAAAGCTCCAGAGCTGTGGGGCCAAAGGAGAAAGGGTGAGATTTAAGCTCTCAGGTACAGCAAGTCCTGGTGACTTACTCTGAACTTAAACAAATCTAAACTCAAACCTTGGCAATACACTTACTTGCTGCATAATTTTAGGTAAATTCCTGAATCTCTACACTTAAGGAAACTACAGTTTCCTTATGCTTTAAGGGGGAATAAAGGTTCCTCATGGAGTTATCTGGAACCTTGTTTAAGACAGGACATACAAGTGGTTTAAGATCCCTCCATTAGAATGCTCCTATCTGTTACATAGGTAGGATTCAGACAGTGGCAAAATGGCATCACCCATTGTTCCAAACATGTTACACATTTTCTATCCTCCATGGCTGTGCCCATGCTGTGTCCTCTGACATGGCTGTATGATACAGCTCCTCCTTCAGAATTCACCTGCATATCACCATCACTTATTTTTCTCTCTTCTACTCCTCTCCCTTTCACTCCCCTGATCACTGGCGGGAGAACTAGCACAGCTTACCCTGTCCCCCTATACCTTAATTCCCTTCAGTGCTGATGAAACAATGGAGGAATGCTGTCCTCCAAAGTTCACTGCAAATCCATATATACAAACATATATATTTAAATATTTATTTATTTATTTGGAAGGCAGAGTTAGAGAGAAAGACAGACAGATTTTCTATTCACTGGTTCAGTCTCCAAATGACTGCAGTGGTTGAAGCTGGGCTGATCTGAAGCCAGGAGCCAAGAGCTTCTTCCAGCTCTCCTGTGTGGATACAGTGGCCTAAGCACTTGGGCTATCTTCTGAAGCTTTCCCAGGTGCATTGGCAAGGAGCTGGATGGGAAATGGAATAGGCAGGTCCCAAACCAGGGCCCATATGGAATACTGGGCCTCATGCTGCAGCCTCACCTGCTATACCACAGTGCAGACCCCTGCCTGATATATTTTTAAAGTCACAGTAAATATTTGTTGTTGATACATTAATGGTTCTTCATGTGTGGTCCATGATCATGTCTATCTCTAGAGCACACCATTCTCCCTGCCCCAAATGGTGGAGTTAGAATCGTGCCAGGGGATTCCAATACAATCCCATCAAGGTGGCATGTACCAATGCCATCTCACTAGTCCAAGTGATCAATTTCAGTTCACAATTGATCACACTGATAGGTCTCCCTCGCCATCCCTCTCCCTACCTCACAAATGCTCAGTGCAAGTCATGTAGAAACATTTGTTTTTTTTTTTTTCTTGTACATTCTACTATTTCTTGCAGTCAAAACTATTGTTTTCTTCCAAAATCTGATTTTCTCATCTTTCACAATAGAATTTTCACTTGATACATGGCCTCCAAGAGTGAACAGAAAATATCCCAGCCTCCTTTGCAGTAAGCAACCCCCGGATTTTAGGGAATGGGCTCAAGAGATAGCATCCTTGGGCAACTTCCTAGGGTTGTCTTTAAGAAAGAACTAGGAAACAGTCCCTTTCCCCTGTTTCCTTCTTTCTCTTTAAGCTGATGCTTATCCACAGATCATAACTTGGACCAAGACAATTAGACCACACTCAAAAACAGCAGAAAAATAAGTTAGAAAAAGTCTCGAGGGCTGTGCCAGCCTTCTAACTTTCTGAAAGACAGAAGAAAATGTGTTGGTAGTTTAAAGTATTATTATTAGTGTTTTCCTGCAACTTACAGCCATACCTAATCCTACCTGATAGAGTGCCAAGCTCATTAGACATGACAACACTTCTGCCTCTAATGCTATTTCCTGAACTTATTTTTCATAGGAGACTTTCACCATTTCCATGAAGAAGCAGCCCAATTATTGCCACCTCCAGGATTCCTTCCTGGATGCCAAAGGCATGCTAAGCTTGGTAGTTACAATAGCTTAATTGTGGTGAGGATCACCATGTATTTCAATGACGTCCGTTGTTCCAGGTGGGCATGCAATAAATATCTGGATGAATGCATAAGTGGATGAATGAATTTGTGGCAAAAATACCCCCAATAAATAATAAAGGCATTCCCATGAATTTCTCTATTACTATTCAGCCAAGGTCCTCACATCACTCAATATATTTTTCTTTCTTATCCACCCGTTTCCTCACACAGCAATAGAAGACTTGCTCTAACACTGAGTAACAATTGCCTCCAGAGTTCCTTAGTCACATCAGAATGCCCTCCTCCAAAGTTCACTGCAAATTCCTATTGATTTTTCTAACCAGAAATCTCAGCTTCACCGATGTGACTGTAAAGACAAGCAGGAAGAACAGTGTGAAATCCATCCCCTACCTAAATCTTCATTACCTTCTGCTATTCTTGTTCCAAGATGATTCAATTACATACTATGTTCTCAACTCTAATTTTTTTTTCACCTTACGGCTACTTATGAAAAATTAAACTAGTTACATGAGAGAGATTATATTGCTATCTTTCCACACTGCAGAAAAAAATGAATCATCGGGAACTAGAATAGACCAATACAAGTTATTTTGATTTAAACTTTAGATTAGTTCATTGGTGGGCTTTATATGCTACTATATTGCTACTACAAATTTTCCTAAAATATCAATACAAAAATGTAATTAGATCTTTTTTCAAGGTCTTATTTCCTCCACTCTACAGAATATAAGTTGCTTTCTAAAGACTCTCTTTATATTACCAAATAATCCATATTGCTTAAATTTTTGTGTGTGGTAAATAGTCCTTGCTACATTATCACAACTGAGACATGTTTAAATCCAAATACAATTGGCTTCAATTATGGTGATTTCAGCCTATTGAAAAAGGATTTTAATGTAAAATGTAAACTTTCAATGCATCAGAGGATTTTAGAATTTGAACTCTGCTTTCTCAGTTAGCTCTTTAAGAGGTATGGGAATAGCGGAAGAAAATCTAGGTATGTCATGATTATAACATAATTCAAACTGAAATATTTGTAGCAATGATTCATAGAGCTCCCAATCAATTTGAACAAACTTTTCATAGATGAGGGCCCAATATATTTATATTATGCATGTGTATATTGATGATGTGCTAAAGTAATGATGTTCAACTTATGTATTTTGAGCACCTACTAGATGTCAGTCATTTCTAGGTAGTAGTGGAGCCTACTGAAATGAACATCAAGCAATTTAATCAGATACAGCATAGTATGTCAGCCTTTAAGGGAAAAAGCAGAGTTCAATGAGTTTCATGGTAGGGACAGCCAATTCAGACTTTATTGAAGACCTGGTGCCTGTGTTGAAATTAAAGACAGGTAGTTGAGTCATACAAAGCAGTAACGAGAAAAAGTGTCCCAGAAATATGGAGAATTGAGGGTGGATTGGTAAGGGCCATCTGAGTTACCTCCCAAGGTTTCCACTTAGAAATTTCACATCTGGATCATTTTGGCCCCTGGGCCTCCTGCCAACTGAAGAGCAAGTATCTTTTTCAGACAGACTCAGAGAGGGAATATGAATGATAGGAAGGCACAAAAACTCTAGGATCAGGCAATCATAGTTTGAAAACAAGCTCTAATATTTAACCATTGATTCTTTTGCTCTTCATTGGATTCATCTACTGAATATTCACCATGTTCTAGGAATTTTTTAAAACACTTGGGATGGGCCAGCAGCGGCTCACTAAGCTAATTCTCCACCTGAGGTGCCGGCACCCCGGGTTCTAGTCCTGGTTGGGGCGCCGGATTCTGTCCTGGTTGCTCCTCTTCCAGTCCAACTCTCAGCTGTGGCCCGGGAAGGCAGTGGAGGATGGCCCAGGTCCTTGGGCCCTATACCCACATAGGAGACCAGGAGGAAGCACCTGGCTCTTGGCTTCAGGTCAACGCAGCGCACCGGCCATGGCGGCCATTTTGGGGGTGAACGAATGGAAGGAAGATCTTTCTGTCTCTCTCTCTCTCACTAACTCTGCCTGTGAAAAAAAAATTAAAAATAAAAAATAAATAAAAAATAAAAAATAAAAAACACTTGGGACATAATAGTGAATAAAATTAATCAAACCCCTGCCCTTGCAGAGCTCATAGGCTAGCAGGGGGTTATAAGCAACATAAAGCAACACACTCAGTACAATAAGAACATTATTGGCACTTTAGAGCAGGATATAAAAATGGGATGAATGAGAGGAAGGGGCAATTGGTTGTACAATTTTAAGGAGAGTGGTTAGGGTAGGTTTCATGAAGGAGGTGATATCTGAGCAAGGAGGTGTTGGGATTACTTAGCGAAGATTGTGTGATGACACTGTGTCTAGCTGTAGGACCTTGAGCAAATGTACATATATCTGTTTCTATTTCCTTACCTGTTAAATGAGAACAACAAGAATAATGAAGTCGTAGTGATATGGTATAAATAGTAATATAGCTAGTTAGGCTGAGATAAGCTGGAATTCTTGCCAGTGTTAGGAAACTGGCACAGTTGTAGCCAGGTGGCCGCATGGCCCAGCTACCTGAGCCAGGCTCCACCCCCATCCTAATGGGATTCGCTGCTCCTGCTTCCCTGCCTGCCCTCAGGCAAAGTTTTAAAAGGGCCTGTTCCTGAACATGTGCTCTCTTGGCTCTGCTCCCTGCTCTCTGGGTCCTTCTCTCCTGGGCTCTCTCCTCTCTCGTGGTTCTTGGTTCTTCTCTCTTGGCTCTGCTCTCCTCTCTCCTCTTCTCTGCTCTATCTTCTTTCCTTGGTAGCTCCTCTCCTCTCTGTTGCTCTCTTATATTCTCTTTCTCTCTTCTTCCTTCGCCGCCCCTTCACTCCGGTCTGTAGGGTGTTCCCCAATAAACCCTTTCCCTTACTCTGGTGTCCGGTGTGCTTTGCGACGGCTAACATTAATATATAACAGCCAGCCTTGCAACATAATATTATTTCTTTACTTGTCAATCTAAAAAATCCATCTTTTCAGGATGACCATGTCTCATCAGGAAACAGGAAGGAGGAGATTCAATCACAACCACATAAATAGTAAACTCCAAGTGGAGGTGCCATAAAAATCCAATAGGGGTTCACACGTGCCAGGACAATACTCATTTTGTTTTTTAAAAATAACAGCACCCTTGCCTATTAACAATGCTGAAAACAGGAGCAGCCCGCTTTGCCCTTGACTATTTGAGGAGGAGTGGTTATCCAGGCTTTCTCTCTTTCCCTTTGTAGGCAACACTCTGACCAACAAAATCCCTGTATTTCTCCATGTGATGTGGCTCACGTTGATGCATGAATGTATTATTCACCCACTCACCTTTAAATGAATCCTTTTCTCGCTTCTTTACCCATATATGCCTCCGCAAGTATGGGGCAAGAACCTGGATTGAAAATTAGGGTACCAGGCCCATGTCAATAACCATGTTAATTGTTATAATTAAATGAGCTAATTTACAGGACTATTCATAGAACAGTGTCTGGCACAGAGTAAGCATCTGAGTACTTGCTTTTATTACTGTCATTGTTATTACTATTTTTCAACTGGATCCCTGATGTTCAGAAAATTTACATGCAGTCATTCCTACTTCATCTATTTGTCTCACTCTTACTGAGGAAATCAACAATAAGCCTTGTTACTTAATGCCCAAAGTATGTTCTAAATCTCGTTCCAGCTTTTCCATTGCCACTATCGAAACCTAAATTGACCCAGATTACTCACAAGCCTCCCAAGTTGTCTCCTTTCTTGTTCTAGTAGTTTTTTTCTCTACACATTGTTATTCTTTTAAACATAAATCAAAAAGTCCTGTTACTTTCTTGCTTAAAAGCTCCAGCAGCTTTGCATTGATGATACAATTCAAACTTGTTCAGTCAATTTGCAAAGCCCTAAATGGTCTAATCCCCACTCTGATCAGTCACACTAACCCTTCCCCTGCTATGAAGAAGCTGAGCTTGTTTTCCCTTTAAGGCATTTTATTGCTCTTCCTTCAACCTATAGTGGTTCCATGCCTACTTTTGCATAATGGCTCACTGTTGCTATGTTGGTGTCAGTGCCCCATTCATCTCTTCAGCTAGACTTTTAGTGATTCCTCAATCTAGATTTGACTTCCATCTTTCTGCATTAGTCTACATTTTTTTCTTTTCATGGAGCCCTTTGTATATTTGTTTAGTATCTATCTCTCCACTGCTAGAGTGTAAGGGCATTCTTTTTTGTCTTGATGGTCTCTTTACCCTGGATATGGTACTGTTAATAGTCCTATTGAATGAATGGATGCAAATATGAATGGGAATGTCATGCACACTGATGTTAGTGATGCCTGCCTGGAAAAGGAGGGCACCTTAATATACCTATGATTTAGCTTCACAGTCTCCTCAGACTTCTTCGGGTTGTGTTACTCTATAAACTGCTGAGGACCCATTTTATAATGAATATATATATATATATATATATATATATATTTCTAAAAATATATGTATTTCCTAAGTGCATTCTGTTGACTACATCTCACCATCTTTGCTTTGCTTGGAATATATTTGTCCATCTTGTTATCTGGAAAATCCCAAGCATTATTTAAGAGTCCAATTAAATTTCACCTGCTTTAGAGTTAGTTATATGAAGCACTATAATTTGTGCCACCACTGAAATTTCTCAAAACTCAATTTTGGAGATAGTTATTCTATGCCACAATCACTCATCTATAGACATTTCATTTCCTTCTCTTCCAACCTGAGAGTTGTTTGAGAGAGGATGAAATATATTAGTAATACACAATGTTTTATGCATAGTAGGTGCTCAATGCTAGATGACTGATTTAATGAAGAGACAGGCTCTCTTATTCATCTCATGTATTGTAATAGCGTCATTTCAAATGAATCTAGATCCAGCATCTGAAGTTTGAACAGGTGTAACCTTCTTGAAACAGATGACTCTGTATCTTTGTATTTGCAGTTTATTGGCCCTTGATAGAACTTTGACACAGAGGTAGGCATGATAATATATAGTTATAAAAATTGAACTTGTGTTTCATCTTAGAATGAAGTACTGTAGTCTCAATAATTTAATCATTATATGAACTGAATTGCTTCAGGGAAATTATAATTTATCCTAAAGTGAAAATTCAATATTATAGAATAAAATATAGTTTCACAATTGTCTATATTTGACATACATAAAGACATATAAATCTCCATCCTAACCATTTAAAGGGATCATAAAGATATGCAGTTCAAACCTAGATTACAAAATTTATAACAAAACTAGTTCGTAATATAATCTTTAAAAATTTAAGAATATTTAGGGGAAAAGATGAAATTAATTTTGCACAAAACAAAGCATAAATTATGCCAATAATTATCAATTTTAGTCATATTGTAAGCATGTTTATTTAACAAGATCAAGTTTCACAAAAAGAATTTAAGGTTATTTATAATAGTCATGACAATAAAAAGAAAATCAATCTATATATAGATAGGAAAATTATATTTTTTTAAAAAGGAAGACTCACTTATAGTCACTTTGGGATTATCAATAAAGGTTAGTGATGAAATTAAAAATTTGCTAAGTTCCTTGTAGGCAATAACAAAAATAGAAATACAGTAATATCAATATGTCTATCAGAATAGAAGGTGTTTGCTTTCAAGAAAAGGTTTTCCTAGGAATGTAAAGGAAGACTGGGACCTACATATTATATAAAATAGATCTTGTGACCTAATAAAATTTTTCTTGAAATCTATTAATAAATATCCTAATAAACTAATAGTGATAATAATAACAGCAGCCAGGATTAAGATTCTAGAATACTGATGATTCCACCTGTACATTAGGAGTTTTATGGACAATGTATTTTTCCCTATAGTCTATCAGATCACCATTTTATAAATGAGGAAAGTGTTTAAATGCACACAATTACATTTTCCTAGATTAGTGCATTTCCCACCATAATGTCTCCATAGTAAATGAAGGCATAGGTTATAAGTCAATTTATATGATTAAAGCAAAACTCACCAAATGCAATATCATTTTTGGCTAAGCTAATTGATTAAAACATGAATTTGGCTGATTCAAGTTGATACCTAAATAAAACAGATACTCCATAGAAGTAATTAAATATTCATTTCAGCATGCTTATTTCTTGCCTTTTTGAAGACAATCCATGCCTTCATTCTGACAAAGTCATGGAATACCAAGACAGTTTCAAATTCAGTAGTCCTGCTCAATATGCTAGGAGTTTATAGCTCATTTAAACTTTTATGAAAGGCTGATACTCTGCTATGGTTTTTCATTAAACAGAGTAAGTCCTTACCATATTTTAGATACAATACTAGATATGTAAATGCATGCTTTGATCATAAAAATCCAAGTACAAGAACACTTATTATGAGAACTGAAAATCCTACCTAATAATTTGTGTATCTTAGTTTCTGGTGTGAGCAATGGGCAGTTTAACCATATGGGAAATATTCAATACTTTTTTTGAAAATTATAATCTTTTGTACATAGTGAGCATAAACAAATATATTAATGAATTTATAATATGTGAGCCCAAATTTCCAGCACTCATGTTTTCCTCAAATTACTAATTATTATGATTGCCAAATCAGAACCAACAACTTTCATATACATTGGGACAAGACAACAAAAACAATTGTTCTTTTGGGGAAGATAGCACAGTGAAATTTAATTCAACAATTAATATGCCCACTAAAAATACAAGAATATTTAAGGCCATGCATAATTTTCTGGTTTTCTTCTTTGGAAGACTCAATGGCTTTCTACAACTGCAAATCAAATTTTTTCACTCATAAAAGAAATCTTAAATTGTATGAAAATTGTACTTCAGATATCAACTACCCTAGAATATTGCAACTGGCGAAAATTGCTTTGGAGTTTTCATCTTTAAGTGTGCAAAGGAAATTCCACACTAGAATCAGTACAGAAATGTGCTTCTAAGCAGCATTGTAGAACTTAGAGAGATCTCAGAACAGGTAAGCAAGCTTGCCAAATGCTATTACCCAGAAAGAAAGTGCATGATTATTGATGTTTTACTTCAGTTGACTAACCACCAAAAGTGAGAATCATGGGATCTAAATTACAGAGTCATTCCTCCCCTGTTCTTCTCTTATGCTTACTGATATGTGGCTTTGGAATTTAAGTCTAATTGTCCTCAGCTGGAAGTAAATAGCAAATACTTTCAAGCAGACAGTGACAGTTGGGATTATAAATGCCCAAAGCTTGCACTACCCAATGCTGCTACCCATACTAACTCCACCCTGACTGTTATGGGTGCTTTCTTCATAGAACTGGTAGGCTTGTTACGTTCTTGAAATGGATTATGTTTAATTCATCTATCCAAAATGGACTAGGTAGCTCTGAGTTACCACTATATATAAATCATCAAAAATGTTATTTCATAGTAGGGAATTATTTTACACTGTCAAAGAGAGAGAATATTCTAAGTAAATTGAAATTGACCTTTATTGGTTTCTCTCTTCCAAGAAGAGGAAATTGTTTTCCCGGGTTGATATAGGATCATGAAGGCACTGTTATTACTCCTCTGGATGTTTTGTTTAGTAGTCAGGATAGGAATAAAATTAACACTTATGAGTTCCTCTATAGAAGCTAGGTACTATACTTGTGTCTATGTGAATAGCACTTAACTTCATTTCTGTAATAACCCTGAGAGGTAGGTATCATAATTCTTGTTCTCTAAAACAAAATATTAGTAGCATATCATGTTTATTATGTGCTTCATATGTGCCAGTCAGTCCTTTTTCTCAAGTGCTTGCTTCTTCATATATAGAATTATATCTAATCCTTTTAATAATCTGATCTGTTGAGTTTGTGGAAAAAACAGAGAAATGTCTGTGAAGAAAATATAAGTCAATGCATTAAACTGAGTATTTTGAATTTGCTAGTAAAAAATTATACACTTTTTAACAATTAAATGTCTATAAAACAAACCAGAAGTTTTCACTCTTAATTTTAAAACTAAAATATTTTAGAAATGATCTATAAAACATAGGACAATGAGTTTTAATTCAACATCAGAAACCAACTCAATTGCATTAAAGCCTGTGTAGAAAGTACCTATATAAAACACTAGAAATTGGTTAACTGAGAGAAAAGCACATTTCACAGAGAGCAAAAATAGAAGTATGATACACTTTTGTGGTTTGGCATAGTCCATGCAAAAGAACCCTCTAACATGTATCTCAGTAGACAATGAGTTTCCCAGAGCAGATGTGAAAAATCAATGAGCTTGAAATTTAAAAGAAAGGAAAAGAAAAGAAAAAGTGCCAAGGGCTTTCCTGATTCTAGAGACATAGATTCCAGCATTTCTACTTTCATAGCAATTCTGCTCTTTGAAGTTTTGTATACCCTCAAGAGTGTGCTCGAGCCACCACAAAGGGAAAACAAGCAACTTCCTGAATAATACATATCTCACGGTGGTGGAGGGGCCGGTGGTATCTGCTACTGGTTAAGTTTGCTCTCAGGATGCCCACATCCCATATAGTGGGACTTGGTTCAAGTCCCAGCTGCCTTGATTCTGATCCAGCTTCTTGCTAATGTGCACCCTGGGAGCCAGCAGATGACAACTCAAGTACTTGGGTCCCCGACATCCAGGAGACGATCTGGACTGGGTTCAAAGCTCCTGGTTTCAGCCTTGCCCTGCCAAAATGAAATTTTGGGGAAGAAACCAGCAGATGAAAGACTTCTGTCTGTAGCTCTCTGCCTTTCAAATAAAATCAAAGTAAATCAATTTTAAAAAGATGATATAACTCTGAAGTCAGAGTTCTTTCTGTCAGATCTTGGGGTCATGAAAAGAGCAACACGAATAAGAGCAGTGTATTTGTCCATAGGACAAGGCGTTTCCGTCTCTGTCTCTCACTCTCTGCACACTCTCTTACACACACACATCCCGAAGACCTCTGTCCCCTAGAGAGATGCAGATGCTATCAATGTACCAAACAATTTGACTTCTGAGTCAGCAACAACACTGCTGCCACTTTAGACTTCAAATTATGATAGATTCATCAAAACAGTTTTCTGTACCCTAACCAATAGCCTGCTTTATCCTTGTTAACAGAGTCTTGATTTTGCTTTTATCCTGGTATGGATAGGAATATCTTAAATGGGTTGATGGGCTAAGGTGATCCTCCCCAGTTCCACATAGTAAATTCGGGTTAGTAGAAACCCTTAATATTAACTTGATTTTCCTTATCAAGTGATTTTGTTACTGCTGGCAACGTGATACTAATCTGGCCAATGCATTTTTAAACATTTTTAAAGGAAATCTAATGGGGGATTTCTTAGAATTTCTTCTTATTTTCTTAAAAGATAAACAGGAACCAATGCTGTGGCGTAGCAGGTAAGGCCACCGCCTGCAGTGTTGGCATCTCATTTGGATGCCAGTTTGAGTCCCGGCTGCTCCACTTCCAATGGCCTGGGAGAGCAGTGGAGGATGGCCCAAGTCCTTGGGCCCCTGCACCCACGTGGGAGCATGGGAGGAAGCTCCTGCCTGGCTCCTGGCTTCTGATCGGCACAGCTTTGGCCTTTGTTGCCATTTGGGGAGTGAACCAGTAGATGGAAGACCTCTCTCTCTCTGCCTCTGCTTCTCTGTAACTCTGCCTTTCAAATAAATAAATAAATATTTTTATAAAAGATAAACAAAGATTTTTATCATCTGCCTCTGTTCAGTTCCACGTGGTTGTGATGCTGCAAAAAGCTACTTTGTTATGATGACGTGAGTCACAATGAAAAGGCACTAACAAAAGCTGTCTTTGTATAGAAAAGACAGAGGGAGAACCTGTCCAATGAACAATCCTTACAATAGATATACCACCAACCCCTTTTACATTAGCTAATAATTTTGAATTGTTTAAGTTATTTTAATTCAAGTTACATGTTACCTGAAGTTATTTGTAAGTAATCAATAAGTGTCCTGTCACCATCCTCATCCTCTTCCCCCCATTACATGTATGATGCAGTATGCAATTTATATCGTTATCTTCTCTTTTCACAGGAGTAAACTGAATAACCAATGCACAAGGTCATTGTTAAAATTTCTACCAGGAGATGGCAGAACTAATAGAACTAATATTCTGAGATTTCTCTACCTCCAAGGCAAGATCTCTCAACTATATCATGTTTCAATGTACAGTGAAAGGGATATTGAGCATATGAGGACACTATCGATAAAAGAAGACCTTGGAATTCATGAAATGCAAATAAATGTTTATATCCCTTGAAACAAAAAGGTGAAGTCATTAAAAGAAATCCCAGTAACCTCCAAATACTTGGGACTTACTGGGAATGTCAAGTTCTTGAAAATAGTTATGGTGTAGTAAAGGATATTTGAGCACCTGATTATCTTCTGTTCTAGTGGAGAGGAGCACTGTACATCCCTGTCTTCCTCTTCCATCTAGAGAACAATGTGTTCAAAATGGAAGGAGCCTAAAACAAAACAATTTGTTTGCAGTTTTAGGCCAGGGTTGTAAGAGAAATGTATTATAATTGGGAGAAGAATTGTGTGTCAGGGCAGTATTACAGAATTTATACTCTAAAATAAGTAAGACAAGCATCATCATCTGTCATTAAAGAGCATTTCCATTGATAGTGTCTTACCTGATTTCCACATCAAGCTAGTTCTCAAAATTTCACTCCAATAACACCAAGTGTATAGGTGTCACAAAATTCTATTCTTTTTTATTTATGTAAAGGGAACAGATTTCATGTATGCAATATATACAGTTTTAAGAGCATAATGGTACTTCACACCCTACTGTCCCTCCTTCTTCACTCCTACCCTCCCTTCTCCTTCTGTTATTCTTTTCTTTAATTTTACATAATTTCAATTTACTTTATAATCACAAGCTTAATCCTCCCCTAAATAAATAATTCAACATACAGTAAGTAGAGAAACCACTGTTCTTCAAGAGTATAGACAAGGGCTATAAACAGTTATCGAATCTCAAAATGTCAATTTTGGTCATATACATTACTTATTTGTACTCTGTATAATAGTTACCACAAATAATGGAAAACATATGATATTTGCCTTTTGGGGACTGGTTTATTTCACTAATCATAATATATACATGATGGGGTATTATTCAATTGTAAAAAAGAATGAAATATTGTCTTTTGCAATAAAATGGATACAACTGGAGGACTTTATTCTAATATGGTACACAGATAACAAGGAAGAAATGAGTAAAATTAATGGATGAGAACTGCATTTTTTTCTAATTATTAATTGATATTTTACAAAAATAAAATTGAAGTTTATATGTTGGCCTCCTATGATCTTGCTAATTTTACTCATTATTTTGATTTGATTTGTTTATTACTATGATATTAAGAGCATATTATCTGAAAATGAACAATATTTTGTCTTTAGAAATTTTTAAATCTTGTTATACAATATTTATTTATTTTTTGAAAGGCAGAGAAACAGACAGCAAAGGAGACACAGAGACCTCTTTAATCTTCTGATTCATGCCACAGATTCCTGCAACGGGCAGGGCTGGACCAGGACAAATAAAACACCCAGAAACTCCACCCAACTTTCTTATATGGGAAGCAGAGAGCCAAGTATTTGTGTATCATCTACTGCCTTCCCAAGCATGTTAGTAGGAAACTGGATCTGGAAGTACAGGAGGTGGGACTCAAAGTGACACATGATATGAGACACAGTTGCATGAAGCAGCGTCTTCACCTACTGAGTCATAACACGTACCCCCATACTTGTCTTTTATTTTTGAACTTCACTAGTTAGAATATCTTGGACAAAGTCAAACATGTGGGTCATTCTCTTGTTTTTGATGTTAAGAGAAGGCAATTTACTTTAATTTTTTTTATTTATTTGACAGGTAGAGATATAAATAGTGAGAGAGAGAGAGAGAGAGAGAGAAAGGTCTTCCTTCCGTTGGTTCACCCCCCAAATGGCTGCTACAGCTGGCGCTGTGCCAAACTGAAGCCAGGAGCCAGGTGCTTCTTCCTGCCCTCCCATGCAGGTGCAGGGGCCCAAGCTCTTGGGCCATCCTCCACTGCCTTCCCGGGCCACAACAGAGAGCTGGACTGGAAGAGGAACAACTGGGACTAGAACCTGGTGTCCATATGGGATGCTGGTGCCACAGGCAGAGGATTAACCAAGTGAGCCACAGTGCCGGTCCCGCAATTTACTTTTTAGATGTAGACTTTTCAAGGATGCCTTTGTCATACTGAGATAATTTTTGTTATAAGAAATAGAAACTGAATATTGTCAAATGATTCTTCTGCACATATTAAATTGATTGCATTTTTTCTATTTATTATGTTAATTTAATTTTACATTGACTGATTATCAAATATTAAGCAACTCTTGGATTCATGATTTAAATTCTATGTGGATATGATAAACTGTTATATATATTTTTAAGGTTTTTCAATTCAATTTTCTATTATTTTGACAGGAATTTTTATGGCTATATTCATGAGGGATTTTGTCCAAAGTTCTGTTTTCACACTCTGCCTTTATCTAGTCTTGATATCAAGATAATGATAGTTTCATAAAATTAGATGACAAGTAGTCCTTCCTTTTCTGTTTTTTGCAACAGTCTGTCATTTGTTATTCCTTCATGTTTCTTATTTTAAATGAAAATTATGTTTAAATGTATCTCTTTCATTTGTTTGTAATGGAGAGAGGTATACAGAGAAAGGCAGGCAGAAGGACATACAGAGATTTCATATATGCTAGTTCATTTCCCATGTCTATAACAGACAGAACCAGACAGAGGCAAGGAGTCTGGAACCTGTTCCAAGTCTCACAGAAGGGTGGCAGGACCCAATTACTAAAGCTATCACTTGGTACCACCTACAGTATGTGTCAGCAAGAAGCTGGGGTTTGGAGTAGAGCTGAAACTGGAGCCCAGGCACTCTATTATGGGATGTGCATGTCTTAACAAACTTGAGTGTCTTTTTTTTTTTAATTTTTTTTGCCAAGCAGAGAGAGTTATAGACAGTGAAAGAGAGATAGAGAGAAAGGTCTTCCTTCCCTTGGTTCACTGCCCTATGGCCACTACAGCCTGTGCTACACCGATCCAAAGCCAGGAGCTGGGTACCTGGGTACTTCCTCCCTGTCTCCCATGTGGGTGCAGGGACCCTAGGACCTAGCCACCCTCCACTGCCTTCCCGGGCCACAGCAGAGAGCTGGACTGGAAGAGGAGCAACCAGGACTAGTACTGGTCGCCACCACCTCCCTTCCTAATTGTATGCAGGACTCCATCAATATTATCATCTGAGTCTATAGTTTTTTGTTTTGCTTTTTTTTTTTTTTTTTTTTTTTTTGACAGGCAGAGTGGACAGTGAGAGAGTGTGAGAGAGAGAGAGACAGAGAGAAAGGTCTTCCTTCTTTTGCTGTTGGTTCACCCTTCAATGGCCGCCGTGGCCGGCGTGCTGCAGCCAGCGCACTGCGCTGATCCGATGGCAGGAGCCAGGTGCTTCTCCTGGTCTCCCATGGGGTGCAGGGCCCAAGCACTTGGGCCATCCTCCACTGCACTCCCTGGCCACAGCAGAGAGCTGGCCTGGAAGAGGGGCAACAGGGACAGAATCCAGTGCCCTGACCGGGACTAGAACCCGGTGTGCCAGTGCCGCAAGGAGGAGGATTAGCCTAGTGAGCCGCGGCACTGGCCCCTATAGTTTTTATTAAAACACACTTAGTTAAGAATTTATTCATGAATTCCATTTCTTCAATGAATTTTTACTATTTCTATATTATTTCTTCTTAAGTCTATTTGTATTTATAAGGATTTTTTCCTTTTATTCTATGTGGGTGAACTTATTTAGCTTGAAGTTATTAAGAACATATTTTTAAAATCTCTTTGGTGCCTTTGTGATTTGTGGTGATATCCTTCCTTTCCTAATATTGGCAATGTGTGTCTTTTCTTTCTTTTGTCTAGATTAGTCTAGCTAGAGGATTAAAAATTTTACCTTTTTCAAAGTATCAACTTTTGGTTTCTGTAATTTTCAACATTGTTTTTATTACATTTAATTTTCAGTCTTAGAGTCATTACTTGCTTTTTATTTTCTTTATTTTTCTTTTGTATGATATACTAGGATTACTTTTAATTTTCATATAAACAATGGTATATACTTCCCTCCAAGTAGCATTTTAACTGTTTTATCAGTTTGGGATTCTTTAATTTTCATTTAGTTATTTAAAATTCTGTTTTTGTGTGTGTATGTGATTTCTTCTTTGACTCAGGCATTGCTTAGATAGATTGTTTAATTTTTAAATATATTAAATTGTGTATATATATATATTTTTTTAATTTCAATTGCCAAAATTTAGCTGGAATAAGAGCCCATAATCTATGTCATTTCAATATGTTTAAATATGTAATCCTTTGTTTTCTGACCTAGCCAGTGATTGATTTTGACAGATGTTCTCCATGTTCTTTTCAACAAGCACATCCTGCTGTTGTTGAGTAATATGTTCAAAAAATGGTGGTTAAGTTGACTTACATGATGGGATCCTGTCAATCTTCTCCAAACTTACTTCATTTTGTCTACTCACTTTTTTCAATTGCAGAAAGAGAGTATTGAAATTTCCAACCAAAATTCTGGACTTATGTATGTTGCTTATCAGTTCTGTCAGTTGTCACTCCATGAATTTTAAATTTTGATTTTAGGGATATTCATATTTAGAATTGTTACAGCTTTTTAATAAATTGTCTTTATTACTACCGTTAAAAGCCCACTTTCTGTCCCTGGCAATATTTTCTTCTAACTATCATCTTTTCTGATAATAGTACAGATAGTGTATCAACTCCAGATTTCTTACAGTTAGTGATCATGTACCATGTGTTTTTCCATTCACTAACTTTTACATTAACAGTGTCACTATAATTAAAGAGGACTTTTTTGGGGCAATAACTGTGTGACTTGGTTTTGCTTTTTATTCCAGTCTGATAATTGCTGCCTTTTAAATAGAGTGTTTGAATCATTTACACAGAAAGTAATTATTTATATGGCTAAATTTAAATCAGCCTTTTTACTACTAATTCCTATAACCCCATCTGTTCTTTATTCCATTTCTTTCATATTTCCCTATCTTCCTTTTTAACAGATTTATTTTCCCTTTAAAATTTCATTTTCAATTTCATTCACATTTTTTCATACTTCCTCTTTGAGTTTCAATATTGTTTATATTTCTGGTATATTCCTGCTGAACAGTGGTTTTTCTAACTTTTATTTGTTGAGCTCTTTATATAGTGGATCATTAAGTCCTTCACTAAAAGAAAAGTAACAATATGCTATCACAAAATTTTAAAAAAGAAAGAAGGAAGGGAAAGAAAAGGGAGGAAGGGAGTTATTGTATTCTTGGAAGTGAACTACTTTCAGTCCGTTCTGTTTACATTAAAGATGTAAATAAAAAATAACATTTCAGGATTTATTTGTTAGAACTCCTTGTTATTATCTTAAATAGCTATTCAACATTTTATAATATATATCTAAATTTCATAGACTATTTTTAATGACACTTCATATGTAACGTAGGGCCTTTATTACTTTACTTCCTTTGCCTATTTCCATCTTACTGCTAATATATTTTTACTGATTAAAATATATACTTCTGGTATACCTGTTCCCTTTGTGCCTAGATTCTATTTGAGACCATTATCCTCTGGCTGAAACTTTAACATTCCCTATACTGTGGGTGATTAGTTCTTTCACCTTTTCTTTTTCTAAACTCTATGTTTAATTTTTTCTCTTCTTTTTTTTTTAAAGACTCATTTATATGAAAGGCAGAATTACAGAGAGAGAGAGAGAGAGAGAGAGAGAAAGAGAGATATTTTTCATCCACTGGTTCACTCCCCAAACAGCTGCAATGGCTGGGGCTGAGCCAGGCCAAAGCCACGAGCCAGGAGTTTCTTCCAGGTCTCCAAAGTAAGTGCAGTGTCCAAGGGTCATCTTCAGCTGTTTTCCCAGGCGCATTTGCAGGAAGCTGGACTGAAAGAGGAGCAGCAGGTTACACGAACTGGCACCCACACTGGATGCTGGCTCTGCAGATGGTGGCTTAACCTGCTGTGCAATAGCGCTGTCCCCATTCTTTTAACTTTAAAAAGATATTTCTCTAGATATGAAATTATAGATCAATTTTTCCAGCATGTTAAAGATGTTCCTTTGCACAGTTTTAGGTAATATGTCTAAGTAATATTATTTGTTTCCGTGTTCATAATGTGTCATTTGTATTCTTCTTGCTAGTTTTATATTCTCCTTATCCCTGAGTTTCAGAAACATTATTTTCTACCTTGATCTTGTAATTTTTATTATTGTCCTGATTGTGGCTCCTTGAGCTCTATGTACTCATGTGTTTATAGTTTCCATCAAATTTAGAAAATATGTCAAGTTTATTTCTATACATATCCACTTAGACCCATCTCCAAGATTATTTTTCTGGATACCAATGTTAGGTTGCTTGATGTTGCACCATAGGCCACTGAAGCTCTGCTTATTTCTTCAGTCTTTTTTTAATGCTTAAATTTGGATATATTCCATTGCTATTACTTTGATCTTTTTTATTGTCAAATTCAATATTAATCCCAACAGTGCCTTTTACATTTGAGATAATCTTATTTCTAGAACTATAAATTCCTTTTGATTCTAATTTAAATCTTTCATTTAATTCTTTCCCAATTACATACATGCTTGCCTTAAATTCTTAAACATAATTATAGTCACTACTTTAACCTTTTTATGCAATAATGATTATCATTGTCTCTTCTGAAGCATTTGTATTAGATACATTTCTTTGTATCAGGAGTCATATTTTCCTACATCTTTTTTTTTTTTTTTTTTTTTTTTTTTTTTTTTTTTTTTTTGACAGGCAGAGTGGACAGTGAGAGAGAGAGACAGAGAGAGAAAGGTCTTCCTTTCCTTTGCCGTTGGTTCACCCTCCAATGGCCGCCGCTGCAGCCGGCGCACCGCGCTGATCCTGGCAGGAGCCAGGAGCCAGGTGCTTTTCCTGGTCTCCCATGGGGTGCAGGGCCCAAGCACCTGGGCCATCCTCCACTGCACTCCCTGGCCATAGCAGAGAGCTGGCCTGGAAGAGGGGCAACCGGGACAGAATCCGGCGCCCCAACCGGGACTAGAACCCGGTGTGCCGGCGCCGCAAGGTGGAGGATTAGCCTATTGAGCCACGGCGCCGGCTCTCCTACATCTTTTTATGACTAGTAATTTGTAATGAATGTTGGATATTTTGACATGCATAATTTTGTTATCTTTCTTTAAAAAATTCTTCATTTTTTTTCTGACATGAGTTAACCAACTGAGGATCAACTTAATATATTTTTAGGTTTGTTATGACATTTAGAGGAGCCTAAAGTTTGTGGCTAGTTTAGCACCAGAATGAAGATAGGGTCCTCTTTAATTTCTCTTGAGGTCTCCAGAAATTTTTTTAAACATTTATTTAATTATTTATTTGAAAGGCAGAGTTACACAGAGAGGCAGAGGCAAAGAGAGAGTGGGAGAGAAAGAGAACTGTTCCATCCACTGGTTCACTCACCAAATGGCCACAATGGATGGAGCTGCACCCATGCAAAGTTAGGAGCCAGGAGCCTCCTCCAGTTTTCCCATGTGGGTGCAGGGGCCCAAGGACTTGGTGGGCTATCTTCTACTGCTTTCTCAGGCCATAGCAGAGAGCTGGATTGGAAGTGGAGCATCAGGGACATGCCCATATGGGATGCTGGCACTGCAGGTGGCAGCTCAGAAATTCAACAGAGACCTTCTCTGTGCCTTGTCAGAACTTGAACGCCCCCAGGCCCAGAGGCCTCCAAGCCCAGACAATTAACAATTCCACTTTCTTCTTTATAGTGCTGAAGGAATTTCTGCCTAGTCATGGTGCAGTACTCAGCCAGAATCAAGGGTGCTCTAAGTAGAACTCTGTTGTTCTTTCTTTGGACAATTCTCTTCTGTTTGTTTATTCTGTCCTTCAAATTGCTGTTGCCTTAACTTCTCTACCTTCCATTCCTTCTCGTTTTAACTTTGGGATTTGCTTGGAATTTTTTTTTCCTTGCATTTTAGGGCAGAAAAACTCCCAGACAGAAAAGCCAAGGAAATTATACAGCTCACATTTTCTGCTTTTTTTCCTTGGGAATTGTAGTGTTCTACCTGTTGATTGTGTCTGAAAATAGTTTTAAAATGGCCTAGTATTTTATTTCTTAATTGGAGAATAAGTCTTGTCCTACACACTCCATAATTACTTAAACTGAAATCTGAAGAAATTAATTTTTTATATATTTTTAAACTTTTAATTTCAGAGTAGTTTTAAATTTCCAAAACCAACATCGCAAAGCAGTACGGAGAGTTCTTATATACCCCACACCCAATTTCCCCTATTATTTTTTTTTAACTTTTATTTAATGAATATAAATTTCCAAAGTACAGCTTATGGATTACAATGGCTTCCCCCCCATACCGTCCCTCCCCTCCACAACCCTCCCCTTTCCCACTCCCTCTCCCCTTCCATTCACATCAAGATTCATTTTCGATTATCTTAATATACAGAAGATCAGCTTAGTATACATTAAGTAAGGATTTCAACAGTTTGCTCCCACACAGAAACATAAAGTGAAAAATAATAGATGATTTTTTTTAATGATGATGAAATTAGATCAGACCTATTGTCATGTTTAATCCCAGTGAGAGTCAAGTTGGGAATTGATAATTTCTTTTTTTTTTTTTTTTTTACAGAGGATCAGTTTAGTATGCATTAAGTAAAGATTTCTACAGTTTGCACCCACATAGAAACACAAAGTGAAATATATTGTTTGAGTACTCGTTATAGCATTAAATCTCAATGCACAGCACATTAAGGACAGAGATCCCACATGAGGAGTAAGTGCACAGTGACTCCTGTTGTTGACTTTACCAATTGACACTCCTGTCTATGGCATCAGTAATCTCCCTATGCTCCAGTCATGAGTTTCCAAGGCTATGGAAGCCCTCTGAATTCTCCGATTCTTATCTTGTTTAGACAAGGTCATAGTCAAAGTGGAGGTTCTCTCCTCCCTTCAGAGAAAGGTACCTCCTTCTTTGAAGACCTGTTCTTTCCACTGGGATCTCACTCACAGAGATCTTTTGCCAGAGTGTCTTGGCTTTCCATGCCTGAAATATTCTCATGGGCTTTTCAGCCAGATCGGAATGCCTTTAGGGCTGATTCTGAGGCCAGAGTGCTATTTAGGACATCTTCCATTCTATGAGTCTGCTGAGTATCTCACTTCCCATGTTGGATCACTCTCCCCTTTATTTATTCTATCGGTTAGTGTTAGCAGGTACTAGACTTGTTTATGTGCTCCCTTTGACTCTTAGTCCTTTCATTATGATCAATTGTGAACTGAAATTGATCACTTGGAATAGTGAGATGGCATTGGTACATGCCACCTTCATGGGACAATTTCCCCTATTATTAACAATTTACATGAGTATGTTCTATTTGTCATAATTAACCACATCTAGCTTCCTCTATCATTAACATCTTATATTAGTATATGTTCACAATCTACAAATCACACCTAGTTCCCCCTGCTATATTATCTCACATGAGTATATTTGTCACAAGTAATGTGTCATATCCAGGTTCCCCTATTTTTTTTTAATCCAAACTCCTCCAGTCTTCCCAATGGTCCCAGTCTCTAATAATCTGCATTCTGTGTTGTAATTTCTTTTTCTATAGCTCCTACATATGAATAAGTATGGAAACTTCTTTAAAAAATAGAAATAGAGCTGCCTTATGACCAGCAATCCCACTTTAGGGTGTATATCCAAAAGATGCAAAAATTATTTTATCAAAGAGAAAGCTGTTCCACAATGCTTACTGTAACATTGGTCGAAACAGCCAAGATATGGCACTAAGCAAGGTGTCCATTATCAGAATACAGAAAGTATTGTATATTCACACATTGGAATACTATGCAGCTATACAGAAGAATAAAATCTTGTCATCATGTTAAATTAAGTCACAAACAGAAAGAAGTTAACTTGCTAGTGATGACTTAGGTGATTTCCCCCTGCCATCTCTGTGGTAGACCTGGACTGAGTTTACAGCTCCTTGCTTTGGCCCCTTGGCTGTAAGAGAGCACTTGGGAAGTGAATCTGCAGATGAAAGTACTCGCTCTCTCTGTCTTTCAATAAATACATTAAAAATTTTCCCTGTTCAATTTCCATTGAGATATCACATATTCTTTATAAATATAAATGATTTGTGATTTAAACAACTTATATTTTCAGCTCAACTTAGCTTAAATAATTAGACCACTTGCCAAAGGGCAATTATCAGGAATTAAATTCTAGGAGTGACAGAACTAGACTGGGTGTCTCTAACATAGGCAACAAGAATAGCAGGGAAACAGGAATGAGACAAGTGAAAATCCATTAAATGAACTGAGAATCAAATGCTAGGCAGAATCAATAAAAACCAACAAACAGAAATCCAGTGTCAGATGCTTATTTTCAGATCTGGATTTGGAAGGGCATCTGAGTGGGAGCAAGTAGGGGTAGTGGCTGCTGAGAATAACCTTTGGGCAGCCTTTGTTTCAACGGGCATACACTTTAGGCTGTGTGTGACAGACTGTGTATGTGTATGTGTGTGTGTGTGTGTGTACCTGCATGGATAGCAGTTTATTTTGACCTAAAGTGCCAGAAGCAAGGTTTGTATTAGACATGAAACAGATACAAGTACATGCTTTGTTATTAATGCATTAATGAGTATTTAAATGGATGTAACCCAAAGGAGCAAAATCACACATCTTTTACAAGGTACAGCATAGTACAAGGTGTTTCCACATTGGAGTTATATGTATCTGATACAGCACATGGACAAAATTCACTATAAATGGGGAGTTCACTCATGCAAACATCTAAAACACACTTTTTTATTAAACCAAGGTGGGAGTGGGGGTTGGACTCTGCTCCCTGCTGTGTTTCTGATTTGTTCCTAAGCTCATTAGATGCTCTGCACCTCCTCCAGGGGACGAATCTCATCTTCAGACAATGTTAAACTCATTCTCTTGAGCAGAGGTGAAAAAGCTATTTCCCCACTGGAGTTTTCAAAGGAAAACATTTCCTGCAGGAAATCAAACAATTCCAAGACTTGACAAGGTAGCTAAGTATATTCAGTTTAGCAAGTAGCTGCCAATAGAAAACCCCTGTATGACTCCTTACACAGCCTCAGCCCCCTCCTGGGAATGGCAAAGCCATTAGTTTTAAAAGGAAGGGCAACAACTTAGCAAATCATCTTGCTGCAAACTCCTGTGCTGTCAAAACAGGAATGGACAAACTCAGATGGTGGTGATTAGAGTTCCAACCTATCTTAATTTTGGTATTAACACATATGAATATGTATATTTTGCCTGTTTCTGAAACCAAAATATATGGTAACATAAGATTAATTCCTGGATGTAGCTGATTCTATTTGTTGTTATTGCTTTTTATTAGAATATTCTCATTTAACAATTATTATTTGAATACCAAAGGGCTATCACACACTTTGCTAGGTATTAACTGTACTATGATGACATATCGTCATAGCTCCTGCAATTTTGGTTTTGCATCCTGGTGCTGATGGCAGCTAATAGATCTGTGAATAAACATATCACTATGATCAGAGGTTTGAAGGAAAGGAGCAGGGGGATGAATATCTAATTCCTAAGGAAGATCAGAGTCTTTCTGAGGATGGGACAGCTTCACTTTGCTATACATGCTGAGAAGTCACTACTTTGAAGAGCAGCATGGCCATTTTTCCAAGGGAGAGAGGACAGTCTCCCAGACCAGGTGTTGAAAGAGTCAGTGTGTAGCAGATGAGCACAGAAAGGGGAGCCTAGCCCAGGAAGAGTCTGGACAATGTCCAGGGCCAGACAATGTTAGACCAACCAGCCAGGGGTAAGTTGCTGAGATAAGACACACAAGAGAGGAAGCAGCAAGTAAGTGGTGGTAGACACATCGCACGCTTCTGCTTGCAAGTGCAAAGCTCTTTCTTGACAACATCTATAACTTTTTCTTTGACCTAACCTGCCTTTCCATTCCCTCTTTAGAACTGTGCTTTTTTAAAGAGAAAGAGGGACAAAGAGAGAGAGACTTTACTTCTTATATAATCCTGGCCTATGAAGTGAAAACACCTCCTTTTCCAGAAACGATAACTGAAAACGGGAATGCTGAAACACAAGTAGGTAAAGGTATCTTCCAAATAAGCACAATTGTGAGGAAGTAAAAAGAACCTCTACACAGTTTCTCTCAAAGAATTTCTCTCTCTGATGCATTTCTTTTTTTTTTAAAGATTTATTTATTTATTTTTTATTTGAAGGTCAGAGTTACACAGAGAGAAGAGAGGCAGATAGAGAAAGAGGTCTTCCATCCACTGGTTCACTCCCCAGATGGCCACAACGGCCAGAGCTGCACCAATCTGATGCCAGGAGCCAGGAGCTTCTTCCAGGTCTCCCACATGGGTGCAGGGGCCCAAGCACTTGGGCCTCTCCCACTGCTTTCCCAGGCCACAGCAGAGAGCAGGATTGGAAGTGGAGCAGCCTGGCCTTGAACAGGCACCCATATGGGATGTTGCCCCTTCAGGTCAGGGTGTTAACCCACTGCGCCACAGCGCTGGCCCGTCTCTGATGCATTTCTTATTCCACCCTTTTTTTCCCAGGTCTGAGCTCACCAAGGATCTATAGATTATGTTAAATTTTCTCCCTGCTCAGGGATTCTCACACCTGACAAATCGTTAGAACTTCTTGGGTAGCTGAAAAGTACAAATCCCAGACCCATTTGCATGTATGCACATGTAGAGAAACAGATCATTCCTAGTCTTGCCTAAAAATGCTAACTCCTGGGTTAGCAGGGTGCCCAGTAATCAGCATTTCACTTCCCACACCGCTGATTCCGACGTGTGCTCAGGGAAGACTCACTGTCCCAACTGGTCTGTGTGCCTCTCATCTCTTCCACTCTGACCACAGACCAGCTGAACACCTGATAACCTACACCTGACCACATTTCTCCTCTATTCAAAAACCTTATTTTATGCCATCCAAAATCAATTCAAAACACTTGAAATGTCATTTTGAAAAGCTGTACAGAGGCTTCTTCATTATTATCAACATAGTAAAAGATGGTAATCATTAAGTAGAAGAAGAAATCTAACAGATATGTAATTTACTTAAATTTGTTGTTGGAGGGGGCAGCATTGTGGCACAGGAGGGTAAGTCTCTGCTTGCAATGTTGGCATTCCATATCAAAGCACTGGATCCAATACCAGCTGCTCCACTTCCAATCTAGCTCCTTGTTAATGCATCTGAGTAAGCAACAGAGAAGGTCCAAGTACTTGGGCCCCTGCAACCACATGGAAGACACAGATGAAGCTTTTAGTTACTGGATGCAGCCTGGTCCAGTGCAGGCAATTGCAGCCTTTGGGCCATGAACAGGCAGAGGAGATGTCTCTCTCTCTCTCCCTACCGCTGCCCCAGCCCCTCTAGAAATGGTTACTTTATATACTTTATTATGTAATTTTTAAATCCATCATCATTATTTAAAATACAAAAAATATAGACACCAATAGAGTCGAGAGTGGAAGTCTACCCTATGATATTGCCATGCCATCCCACTCTAAGAAGAGTTTTTTGCATCTTTCCATGTTTAAAAATGTGTAAGCAAATATGTAAAAAACAAATATATGGCTTTGATTTTCTGAACTAAATTTTTCTTTGAAAGTGTATGCTAAGTTGATCTGCTGTATATAAAGATAATTAAAATGAATCTCAATGAAGAATGGGATGGGAGAAGGAGTAGGAGATGGGATGGTTTGCAGGTGGGAGGGTGGTTATGAGGGGAATAACTGCTATAATCCAAAAGTTGTACTTTAGAATTTATATTTATTAAAGTTAGAAAAATAAATGCATATATATATAGTTATTTTGTTATTTGATTTATCCAGTTAATAATGTATGTGTTTAGATATTAAATATTCAGGTGACACATATCAGTCTTTATAACTCAACATATTTCATAACATGGGGCATTAAAAGTTATTTTACTAGTCCCTTAATGATGGATTCAAAGCTTATTTCTAATTACTTAGTATTTGCAATAATATTGTAGCAAGAATCTTCTTTCACATCTATTTTATTTGCATGAAAATACTTTACATGTCTATATTTCTTCCCTATCTGTAGTTATGTCCTCTTTGTATTGCTGATTTATTTACTTAATTTTTTTCTCATTCTTTTTTTCTCCCAGACTAACCAAAAATCTTTAGTTTATAATTAATTTCAAAATATGAAATTATCTCATTAATAAATTCTAGGTCTATTTTCTTTGTGTTCCAATATTTTGATGTTTGCTCTTCAGTGCTTATATATTATTTGTTCTTTTTAATTTCTTCTTTTAAAGATTTAGCTATTTATTTAAAAGGCAGAGATACAGAGAGAAGGAGAGAGAGAGAGACATTGAGAGATCTTCCAACTGTTGGGTCCGTCCATAAATCGCTGCAATGGAGAGGACTGGGCCACGCTGAATCCAAGAGCCAGCTTTCTCCACGTCTCCCATGCGGGTACAGGGTCCCAAACACTTGGGCCATCTTCTGCTGCTTTCATAGGCAGCTGTATAAGAAATGAAGCAGTGGAGACTTGAATTGGTGTCCATATGGGATGCCAATACTTCAGGCAAAGGCTTAACCTTCTATGCCATAGCACTGTTTCCTATTTTCTAATCATTTAAGTCTGCATGTTTTTATTTATTTCCAAAAGAATCTGAAGTCAGCTGATGATGTCTTCTTATTTCTTTTTTTTAAAGAATTTATTTATTTATTTGAGAGAGAGAGTTACAGAGAGTGAGAGGGAGAGGCAGAGAGAAAGGTCTTCTGTCCATTGGTTCACTCCCCAAATGGCCACAATGACCAGAGTTACACCGATCTGAAGCCAGGAGCCAGGTGCTTCTTCCCAGTCTCCCACGCAGGTGCAGGGGCCCAAGGATTTGGGCCATCTCCTACTGCTTTCCCAGGCCATAGCAGAGAGCTGGATGGGAAGAGGAGCAGCCGGAACTAACGCCAGTGCCCATAAGGGATGGCAGCACTGCTGGCAGAGCATTAACCTACTGCGCCACGGCGCTGGCCGCTTCTTATTTCTAAATAGTTGCTAATTTTAGTTTTAACATTCTTTTAAATTTTGTTTTGAATCTAATTATTGTGAAGGTCCTAGAAAGAAGAAGTAAAGTTGACAAGTATTTGTTTTTCTGGGATTTTGTTGTTGGGTCAGTTTATATTTTTTCCAGCTTTAATGTATAATTAACAAGTGAAAACGTATTTTCAAGGTATAAATATTATGATATGATACACATAGTGAAATGATTATCATAAGAAGATTTTTTTAGTTACAAATTAATTAACACACCCATCATCATACTTAGTTATAATTTGTGGTGCATTTGTGTGTGGGTGTGGATGTGCATATGTGATGCAATACTTTAAGGTCTAATTTCTTAGCAAATTTCAAGTATATAACATACCATAGGGCAGGCGCCGCAGCTCACTAGGCTAATCCTCCACCTACTGGTGCCGGCACACCAGGTTCTAGTCCTGGTCGGGGCACCGGATTCTGTCCCAGTTGCCCCTCTTCCAGGCCAGCTCTCTGCTGTGGCCAGAGAGTGCAGTGGAGGATGGCCCAAGTGCTTGGGCCCTGCACCCCATGGGAGACCAGGAAAAGCACCTGGCTCCTGCCATCAGATCAGTGCGGTATGCTGGCTGCTGCGCGCCAGCTGCGGCGGCCATTGGAGGGTGAACCAACGGTAAAAAAAGGAAGACCTTTCTCTCTCTCTCTCTCTCTCACTGTCCACTCTGCCTGTCAAAAAAAATTAAAAAATAAAATAACATAACATGACAGTCTCCTCCATGTTGTATATTACATATCTAGAAAATTCTTCTTTTTGTAAACTAAATGCTTGTTGCCTTCGGCCAATATCCCCTATATCCCACATTAGTTCCTTAGAACCTCCATTCTAGTCTCTGCTTCAATCAAAGGTTTATAGCTTTTGTACATTTTTTTTTAACTAGTTTTAAACTCTGGAATGATGCAGCAAAACTTTTAAATTGTTCTAACAGTGTGTTGTCTTGGCAAGACCATAGGGAAGACTTCCACTTTGGACTTGAGTTTGACTTTTTTTGGTTCCACGTACAAGTAAGAACATCCATTATTTGCATCTCTGTGTCTGGCTCATTTTACTTAGCATAGTTTCCTCCATATTTTTCCATACTGGCATGTAAAATAGGATTATCTTCATTTATATGGTTGAATACCATTCCTTCTGTGTATGTGAGTGAATATATGCATGTGTATGTAAATAGCACATTTTCCTTATATATTAATCCATTGAGAGACACTTAGGTTGTTTCCTAGGTTGGCTATTCTGAGCATTGCTGCAGAGAACAGGATGACCGTGACCATAGATTGTCCAATGTTCAAGGTACCATTGCTGCCTTCTGTCTATATCACCATATTGTTGCAGCTTCTCCTGTAATCATCTAAAGGTGTCATGCACTACTGAAGTTCTGCCAGACATCAATCTGCTCTTTTAATTAAGCAGGGACAATGGCTTGTTTCTAGCAGGTCCCACTGCAGACAACTTATTGATTTGCTTTTCAGTTTAGCGTTTTTAACAGCCACACAAGCTTGAATCTTTTTCTTCTGAGTTCTCCACACAGATCCTACCTAACTGGGAGCAAGTCAAATCTTTACCTCTTTGCAATCCAGAATGTGTATTTTCCACACTAAACAAAGCAAAATATTCACATAAACGAATGTTAAAAAAAAAAAAAAAACAACAGATGTCAGGGACAGTTTAATCAGGGACTGATTGTGTCCACGCCTATGATATCAGCAATTGAGACTGTTCACAACAATGTGCAAGTGCTTACCCTGGAATTTGTTAAATATTCATGGAATAAATAAATAAATGGAAGATGGGTACATTTTTGCAAAAAGAAAAGTGACCATTGGAGCATTGTTCTCTAATTATAAACTCTGTGACCTTCATCATGGCATGTAAGTTCTCTATGTCTTTAGGTAAATTAAATAAATAATGCATGGAGGAACTACTAGACACATTCAGCCTGCACATTTTTTCTGTTCTTGTTTCTCACGTTTTGCTCTGCTTCTCTAAAGGCAAACCCACCTACAACTCTATTCTCAAACAATGCTGGGTGGCCAATGTTTCAGGAACTTCTCAGTTTGCTTGTTGACATCTCATGTTTATTTCAAGGCCTGCCTCCTATGAATAACTCTCCAGTCTCCCCATCCTCTGAATATGCCCACAACTACCCTTTGATTGTCAATGCCTCCTAGTGCCTCCATTGAGACATTTTCAGGAAAAAAAAAAAAACATATAAAATAATCAAAATAACTCTACAAATGATATATATGCATTCAATGCACAGACTACCAGTACTATGGTACATTGCATATTGATATCATGTGTGCGTGCTAACATATTTTTTTTTGAGAAAAAAAAAAAAAAAAACTAGAGATAATTTCCCAATTTCCCATCTGCTGCTTCACTCTCTATTTCAGGACAAGAGGAAGCTAAAGCCAGGGGCCAGGAACTCCACCTGGGTCTTCTATGTTTGTGGCAGAACCCAAGTACTTGAGTCATCATCTGCTTTCTCTAAGGACATTATTGGCAGGAATCTGGAATTTGGAGAGGAGCCAGGACTCCAACCCAGGCATGAAACTGCTCTGCTAAATGACCATCATGCCTCAGACTTTTTTACTATATAATTAGAATTCTGTGAATCAATACAGCAGCAAGGATTTCTAGAACCTGAGACAGTGTCCTGTCTCTTAAACACATAAATGTTTAAGAAAAGTGTCAGTGTTGGGGAAGTTATTTAATGAATTATTTCTCAATATTTACGTTTTCAAGATGATCAAAAATTGTGCCTAATTCATAGTTTCTGAGAGATTATTTAAATTAATATTTGTAAACTTCTTTGAATGAGTCCCAGTTCTTGGTGAACACTTACATATTATTGTTACATTATTGTCTTTGTTTTCTATTATCTTCACATTGGCAAGTCTATTAAAAACTTTCCATATTTGATTATAGTATAGTACTATAGTTTAAACTGAAGTAATCCTAATTAACATTTTCTATTAACATAATTATCAGTAATTAGCTCAGGTGGAACAATCAGGAAGAATTTCTTAAACAAGCACATGCTAAGCCTACCTTTGTCTGCCTTCCTACCCATGACTCTGTTCCCAGTCCCTGTCCTCCTTCAAGTGTGCCCTACCCTGCAGGCATGAAACTCATTGGGAAGAAGGTAAGCAAAGAAAACCTGAAGTCCTGCCTCTGTCATTTGGCTTCATAGTTTAGGGCAGATTATTTCACACCACAGCTTTACAGCTTAATTCTTCCATATATGAAATATACCTATTTAGGGTTGTTGTGAATATTTGGTGAAAAAAATACAGCTTAGTTCCCAGCACAGAGTCTGCAGAAAGAATGTAGTTTCATAAATATTAGCCATTTTGGAGCACACATTTGGGTTCAGTAGGTGTTAAGCCATTATTTGCATCAGCATCCCGTATCAGAGTGCCAGTGAGTCTGCTCACATTGCTTTCAATCCAGCTTCCTGCAGAGATGCTTTGGAAGGTAGCGGCAGATGATTCAACTGGTTTGGCCCCCGCCACTGATGTCCAGGACAGTATTTCTGGCTCCTAACTTCAGCCTGGCCCAGCCTTCGCTGTTACAGTCATTTGGGGAGGGAACCAGCAGATGAAAGATTCCCTCTCTCTTTTGCTTCCCCTCTCCCTTTCCCTCTCCCTTTCGCTCTCCTTCTCTCACTCCCAATTTTGCTCTGAAATAAATATACAGATATTAAAAATTACATTTTGTTTGTATCCCATTTTGACTTTCATATTTATAAGAATTATATATATATAATTTTCACATAAGTCCTTCTCTCATACTATGTGACACACAGAAGGCCCTCTGATAATATTTCCTAAATTAAGGAATGAATGATTGACTACCTTGAGAACATCAAGTGTCCCAGTTCAGCCAAGTCAGGTTGGCAATACCAAGCACAAGAACTTCTGAGATAGAGTTGCTAGCTTTAGCAGCTAAAAATAAAGTACAATCAGTTAAATTTGAACTTTGCATAAGAAACTACTTTCAGTATATTGTGTTCTGTGTAATATTTTGAATGTGCTTATACCACAATTATTTTGTTGATCATCTGAAATCCAGATGTAACTTGGAGGTCTGCATTTTGTTCAGGAGTTCTGTCCTGTAGCTACTTTCAAATCTGTGCTTCTGTGTTGCCTGCCAAGATTGAGAATAAGAAATCAAGTCCATCTATGTGACAGTCAAGGTCCTGGTAAGCATAAGTTATACAATAATATGCTCGTCATTTATTTATTTATTTATTTATTTTTGACAGGCAGAGTGGACAGTGAGAGAGAGAGACAGAGAGAAAGGTCTTCCTTTGCTGTTGGTTCACCCTCCAATGGCCACCACGGCCGGCGCGCTGCAGCCGGAAACTGCCGGAAACTGCGGTGATCTGAAGGCAGGAGCCAGGTACTTCTCCTGGTCTCCCATGGGGTGCAGGGCCCAAGCACCTGGGCCATCCTCCACTGCACTCCCTGACCACAGCAGAGAGCTGGCCTGGAAGAGGGGCAACCAGGACAGAATCCGGTGCCCCGACCGGGACTAGAACCCAGTGTGCTGGCGCCGCAAGGCAGAGGATTAGCCTAGTGAGCCGTGGCGCTGGCCTTCGTCATCTATTTAACACAGCTGAAAGCAAAACTTATTTTTGAAAGGCTAACACTACAATATTAACTCTTATTCTTAGAGAAGGATAATGACATCCTAGTGTTCTACGGAAATAGTAATGAAGTGTTGTGTAAAAATTGCCAAAATACAGGTACAATGGTACACTAGCCCCCAGGCAGGGGTAACTCTGGCTTTGATTTTCCCTTTTTATTTGCTCATTTTAGTGGAAAAAGAAAAACCCGTGGGGGTCCTGCCCACTCCAAGACATTTCATTTAGGAGGTAAAGTAGCTTCTGGGTTTCTATGTCACATCTCGGGCATCACTGAGGGTTTCTCTGGTATAATTTAGTATTTGGATATGTTTAATCAATAAATATCTCTTTCACATTATTATTACATGCAATACATAAAAACAACATGTATCTTGCAAATTCCTTATTTCTAGTTCCTAGCAAAGTCCTTGGCACAGGCTTATGATTCAATGAGTAACTGGGGAATAAACAATGGGTAAGAGCCCCAACTTCTTAAAGAGACATAAGTAGTTTGGTATTATGACTCTTTCACTTATTGGCTGTTTGTAACTTTGTCAAAAGATGTTTCCTCCAAGATTTAATTCCTTGGTCTATAAAATGGGTGTAAAAATAGTTCCTGAAATACAGCACTTCTTGAAGATTACCCTGCTTTGGTATTCTCTGTTATGCCCATGTGTCACATGAGCTAACCTCAGGGGTATTCTTGCGAGGCATTAAAAGGGATACCAGTCTTTCTGATATGTGGAGCTTCCAGGCCAGCATAGCCCTGTGTCCACAGCTTTCAAATGCTTCTCTGGATCTGACTTGTCACCTGAGAAAAACAGCCTTTAGATATTTTTGTGTACTGTAGCCTGGACTGCCACTGGGAAGGCTGGAAGCTTCCATGCCTACAGGCTATAACTATGCTCCTCTCTTCCTCTTAGTAGCCTCCCATCGTGGCCTGTGGTGTTTTCAGCATTTAAATATCACTTAACTCTGAGAAGACACCAGGTGGGTGTTCCAGGACAGTCCTTTGGAAAAGTACTTTTGTTTTATATTCTCAACAAATTGCCCAATGATTTTGGAATCTTAGGACCAGAAGCAATCAAGCATGCCCTAGTCTTTGACAATTTTCCCAGTGTGAGAAGTTCTTCTGCAATATCTGCAAAAACTGACCAGCTGGCCTCTTCTCTAATAACTTTCAGCACAAGAAACAGATTTCCCTTGTAGGAATCCAGAGCCTTGCCAGGCAGTCCCAATCATTACACAAGGTTTTGTTCTTGGAAGAAATCTGTGCACTTGAGCTATTTAACCAATATTTCATTTCTGTCCTGTCTTGAGAGCATTAGAAAACTTAAGAAATATAATATAATATATGAAAATGTTCCATTTACAATGGACTGACAATCAACAGTATGAAAATCAGTATTGCTTGCTGGTAAATATTGCAAACTTTAAATGTGTATCAGCATTCTATTTGCTAAATGATACCTTGGATTAGTTATTTAATATCCCTCTACTTCCATTTTCTAAATTGAAAAATACAAATTTTAGTAGATTACATTTTATAAACACAATATACAAAAATATTTCCAGTCTGACATCTTTCTTCAAAACTTGCTAATTCTAGAGAGAGAGAGAGAGAGAGAGAGAGGTGTGAATGTTTGGCTACATGGATAGATGTGAGGATTTGGCCTAGAGGTAAAGATGCTGTTTAAGGCACCTGTGTCCCAAATGAGGTTACCTGGGTTGAATTCTTTCTTAACTCTGACTCCAGCTCCTTGACTATTCAGACTCCAGGAGACAATGGTAATAGCTCAAGTAATTGGGTTTCTGTCACTCATGTGGGAGACCTGGATTGCATTCCTGAATCCTGGATGCTGCTCTGGCCTAACCCTGACTCTTGGGGACATTTGAAGAGTGAACCAGCAGATGAAATAAATATGTGTGTGTGTGTGTGTGTGTGTGTGTGTGTGTGTGTGAGAGAGAGAGAGAGAGAGGGAGGGAGGGGAAGAGGGAGGGGGAGAGGGGAGAGGAGAGAGGGGAGAGGGGAGAGGGGAGAGGAGAGAGGGAGAGGGAGAGGGAGAAAGAGAATCTTTCTCTTTGCCTCTCAAATAAAAAAAAAAAATTAAGTCAATGATTAATTTTTTTCCACTCTTCAATATCCCCACAATCCTTCAGGCCCTTAGATCTAGTAGAAATCATAACACACACCATGCCTTGCAGGTTGCTACATCTTTTCCTGGAAAAATCTACCACTGGTGGTTGCATAATATTTGATGCATAGTAATCATGCTATACAAAGGATTTCTATGGTTACTTATTCTTACTATCCTGTTGCTATGTTATTTTAACCTCTGCCTATGCCAGCAGACTGCAATATGAATGAGTAGAATTTGTGACAACTTCAGCTTGGTATCACCCCCACAAAGTCTAGCAGAATCCCTGGAGCTTAACAAATGTTTATTGAATATAAGATATGTGTGTGTGTGTGTGTGTGTATTTTTCCAAACAATAAAAATACAATGAAAACTCGAATTTTAAAAGTATTAAGATACATGAAAATAACAAAAGAAATCATGGGCAGTGAATAAACTACTAGTCAAATTTAATGAGCGACAGCTTCAAGAAAGATATGAAACGTTGAATATTGATATGCTCATTTGAATTGAACATCTGCAAGCTAGTTCATGCTCTGGTGGCACTTCCAAGTCCAGTGTCTGCATATCCACCAACTGTATTTGTGAGAAGGAAGGCATGGGCAGAGCTCACACTTACTAACTGTACATGATATATTGATACCTCAATTCAGAGTTGTTTACAGACATCTTAAAAGAGGAGTAATCAAAGCCCACATAAAGTCAATAAATTACACAAATTACACCAAAATGTGGGGAAATGAAAGGTTTTACATCTAGGAAAGATGAACTTGATCTCAATCACAGCCTCAAGCTGATTTGTTAGTTTTCTTGCCTGCTTTAGCATTGCATTTCTCACTCCATGGTATCGATGGCAGAATCAACATTGAAGCCACAAGGACTCAAGCTGCTGCTTGAGCATTTCTTTAATATACAAGTCAAAAAAAATTTAGAAACATGAGACTCTCAAAAAAAATGAACATAGTCTCTGTGCCAGATTTTGGTTTAAACTCAGGTATTTCTTTACAAGCTAGGTCAGTTTTGGTAGGAAACTTAATTTCTCTGTGATTCAACCTCCTTATCTGCAAAACACTGTATTGAGTAAATAAGAGAATCAGTGTAAAGTTCTAAGCATGTATACAGCACCCTGCATTTCCATCCCCTTTCCTCCATTTCACCTTATACTATGTGTATTTCTCTCAGTCCTCTGACAATAAATCTGCCCTCCAGCTACCTTTCATTTCCTGGTATTGTAATTTCCTTTTTTATTCTTTATAATAACTCAGTGAAACCCTACTATGAATATCCAAAGACTCCAATGAATCCCAAAGAGGTTTTTTTTATCATAAGCCAGGACAAATGTAAGTTATTTTTAAATTATTTATTTGAGAGGCACAGAGGGACAGGAAGAGTGAGTGAGTATACCCTTGTCTACTAGATTCCTCTCCCAAATGCTCACAATGTCTCCAGACTGGGACAAATCTGTATTATGGGAATGCAATCCAGACCTCTCTCGAGTGAGGCAGGTAACCAGTCACTTGAGCCATCATCTCTGTCCCCTAGTATCTACAGCAGCAGGAAGCTACAGTCAGGAATCAGAGCTAAGTACCAAACGCAGGTAAGCCAACATGGGATGCAGCCCTGTTTAGTTATGTCTTAAGTACTAGGTCAATGCCTACCACATAAGTAATTTTTTTCTTATGGAAGTAATACTATATGTCATAGTGTATAATCACATTGCTTTTTAGAGCCCAGAGAACAATGCAGGCATTTGACATAATTGTTTCAATAGCAAGCCATTCCCATAAAATTACGCTGAACAATGAATCATATTTGAGCTGTATGTCTTTGGAAGCCACATTAGGGTGAGGAGTCGAATGTGTTTATACCCTTGTGTTTGACACACAAGTTATATATTTTTTTTTTTTGTTTTTGTTTTTGAAGGGTGGTAATAGTTTCTGGAGACATAGTTTCTTTTTTTATCAGTTTTCAATAATTCCTATTTCATCTATGGCACCACTTTGATACATGTTTTTCTTGCCATAGTTTACTGATTATTAGCAGAACTGCAAACACCTGTGTTAGACTTGGAACTGTCAGGTGTTTTAGCCACAGGCGGTGCTTGAAAGCAAAACACATTTTGTAATTTTCTTTGATTGGGACTTTGTATCATGCCTGAAATAGCACCTCTGTTCTAGAAGCAAATGTATGCTAAAGTCAAGACTGTCCTGTGTTAATCCAGACTGGCAATTGAACTCTGAATGCTTTTATTTAAAAAAAAAAAATAGCTATGAGTGAAGCTCTGTGCTATCCCATTCTTCCTGCATATATAGTTACCATTCCACTGTCACTTGACATTGCTATTTTGTTCTCTGTAATATCTTACTAAACAGTAAGCTACTTGAACCCATACAGTTTATCTTTTGTGTAATTATTCATCTAGAATATAACAGTATCCCATAAATAAAAGTTAAATTTAAAAACAGAGAAAGATTGCTCCCTAGCTCAATATTTCCATGATTTGTTTGCAAAGGCTCTTTCTTGTATCTTTTCTCATAGTGTTTCTTACAGGAAGAGACAGAAAAAATTACTCCATCTCTGGCATGGGCTTGGTACTGTGCTCTATATTTTCCATACATTCTCACATTTAATTTATTCCATGGCTGTCACTATTAGACTATTTTCTCCCATTTGATAAAAAAGGAAACTCATCTTCAGAGAAGTTCAATATACTTCTCAATGTTACATGGAAGGCAAGTGTAAAGCATGCGTTTTAATATTTAAAAGTAGGAAAAATTAGACAAGCTATTGGAGATAGATGCGGAGCTGGTGCTGGGAGGAAGAACAGACTAACTGGCTACAAGAGTTCTTTACCAACAGAAAATTTAATCAAAAAGGATGCGCAGATGTATACCTATTCAAAAAATCTAAACAGTATTTTGAATTTTAAAATATCAAACTCTAAGCATTTGCTTATCTGTATACATAGTTCAGTAAATAGTGCACTCCTGTCAGTAAGAATAATTCATAGTAAATATAATAAAAGAGTTGATTTAAGGCAGAAGAAAGTTAGCATTGAATTCATACATATTTTATACAAAGAGTGGGAAAAGCTAGACTAATATGGACTTATGCTATAGTTGCTAATTCTGTCTGATTTTGTGAGCCAATTGGCTGGGCTTAAAGGGCACAGTTTCCCTCTGGGGGCCAGTTTGAACAAAAGCAATCCGCAGTGATGCAATCACAGCACCTGCAAATATTATTGTAACCTTTTCTATCCACTGTCTACTACAAGCTGGGTTCCCAGAGAAGCAAACTCTGAGGCAGAATTTAGGATGCAGGGTGTTTATTAGGGGCGCCTTCGGGAGCAACAGCTGTGTAATAGGTGGGTGGGAGGCAGGGTTTGGCAGAGGGAGAAATCAAGCTGCAATGTCCCCAACCAGCACTTCTGCCTGTGAAATGGAAGGATCTGGAGCTAAAGGGGCAACTCTGAAGTGTTCCATGGTGGTTGAGATAATCAGGCTTTTATAGCCCTGGGTGGATAAGTCATACAAAGAGGGCCATGCCAGGGAAGTATCTGACTTTAGCTAAGGCAGTTCTCTGTAGCTAAGTCAATCTTGATAGAGCTGACAGCTTTCAGGATGTTGCCTGACATCACACCGTGAGCTGGGCTATGCAGTCTTTCCCATCAAGGAATCTGGGTGCCAAAGCATCACAGTATCTGCCAGAGTCCAGAGGACACCACCCCTCTTTTCATATATGCCTGTGAAGTTGGGGGCACCCAGCCACCTGAAGGCCATCCCTTCCTGTGAATTAGTACAATGTCACATAATTATTCATGTCATGTCTCTTTAATAATGTGCACGTACATATGTGTATAATCCTAGCTTCAACATTTTAAAACATTCTGTGATGTTGGATACAATTCTTATAAAGTATCCATAAAAATAGTATATTTGAATTATTGCTATCAGAAATACACACATACTCACTTGCAACTGTATATTGCTTATCACATTGTTAGCATGAGAGTGCTTCAAAAACTTTGCTGAAAAAATGGAATTAAAAATGAGTTTATTTTGCTGCAAAATACTTTTGAATTCCACGTAGTTTTATAATACTATTTTCCATGAACTTTTGAAGACCCCTCACCTTAGAAACTTAATAAAGCAAGTTTTCTTATGTCTATATCTAGATTTCCAGTAAATACTTAGAGTTAATGAATATAAAATAAGTTTATATTAATAAATTATATACCCTACAAAGTCATTTAAATATCTCAAAGTGTTAAATATTTATAACTATGGATGTATCTGCTAAAATTCAACTTCTATATTTATTTAAAAAACATAGGCCTTCTAATTGGAAACCTCCCTATTGTCCTTTATAATAATATTACTTTTGTATTACCCCAGAGAATAACAGTATGCTATTATATTCTTTTTTTTTTTTTTTTGACAGGCAGAGTGGACAGTGAGAGAGAGACAGAGAGAAAGGTCTTCCCTTGCCATTGGTTCACCCTCAGATGGCTGTTGTGGCTGGCGCACCGCGCTGATCCGATGGCAGGAGCCAGGTACTTCTCCTGGTCTCCCATGGGGTGCAGGGCCCAAGCACTTGGGCCATTCTCCACTGCACTCCCTGGCCACAGCAGAGAGCTGGCCTGGAAGAGGGGCAACTGGGACAAAATCCTGCACCCTGACCAGGACTAGAACCCGGTGTGCTGGCGCCGCAAGGCGGAGGATTAGCCTAGTGAGCCACGGCGCTGGCCGCTATTATATTCTAACAGTTAAACTACTAACAGAAAAATATCAGCTTCCAAAGGAATCCCAAAAAATATCTTTTCATTAAATACTTTTAAAATCCCATGTGTGATATTTGGAAAGCAAGTAGTCATATTAACTGAAGTAAAATCCTAAATGCTGTCTTCAGCAGAAATAACTCACCCTAAATTCTCTCTAGTAAATACCAATCAAAGGGAGTTTTTGAAAAATCATGGTTTTTAAGGGATACATGATTTATCTTACTAGATGTTAGTTTAAACATGCTTTTCCAGTCTGCTGTACAAAAATAAATTTGTACATTTTACCACAAAGTCCAAAGGAACTGAATTTATCTGTCCTTTTTTAACCATGTAACATCCATTCTTATATTCCAAGGTTATAGCCAATGCGATTTTCTCAATTTTAAATTTAAACATTTCTTTCTTTGTTAAAATGCAGCAGACTCAAGGGAGGAAATGCAATTTATTCCAGTATTTATTGAATAACTGTTGTATGTAGGAATGCTTTAAACTCTCAGGAAATGGAAAAGTATTATTTTATACTGATAACAACATTATTGTCCATGGGCACTTTATCTCCTCAATATTAAGTGTGGTCATGGAGTATATAAAGGCATGCCAAAGAAGCAGAAGAGAAAGAAGATAGCTGCCTGTTTGCTTGTGACTGGTGCTTGTGGGTCTTGATCAGTGGAGAGCAGAAGAAATTGCCCAGTGGGCCTTGACTAAGTTCATGGCTTGACTAAGTTCACATTCTGAGTAGTGACAAGTGAGGGCCTCTTCAAGTATCAAGACAGAGAGAGCTCATTAGCCACTTCCTCAGCATATTTGCAATCTCTAAATATCATGGATTGTTTATTTGGCTTCAGTGCATCAGGAAGACAATATAAAATCTATGTGTTTCTACATGTGGGACTTCACAAATTTCTTCAACTCCTGCTGTTTCTGAGACATAAAGATAATTCATGAAACTCAAAATATTATCAGAAGCTGAAACATGGGATTAGTGTTGAGACCTACTGGGTTAAGTGGCTGTCTGAAAATATCAACATTATATACCAGAGTGCTGGTACAAGTTCTGGGTGCTCCGCTTTCTCTCCAGCTCCTGAATAATGAACCTAGGAAAGCAGCTGAAGATGGCAAAAGTACTTGGGCCCTGCGAACCCATGTGGGAGACACAGATAGAATTTCAGGCTCTTGGATTCAGCCTGACCCAGTTTCAGCCTTTTGGGGATTGAACCAGTGGATGAAAGATCCCTTTCTCTCTGTCTTTCCCTCTCTATCTCTTACTCTGCCTTTCAAATAAATCAGGAAACTATCTTTATATGAAGAAAGAAGCCAATACCCGTGTTTCTATATTAATTCTGTTTCTAAATATTCCAAAGTAACTGTATTGACAAAATGTGAGCCTCACAATTTGATAATGAAGTGTGATTTGCTTATAATAAATAAATATATATATATATATTTCTGTTCTGTAGTGAATAGTGCAAACATATTTTCCAGTACTGTGTGTGGTGTTATGATAAAATGGCCTTAATAATTATATTACCTAATGCAGTTATCTAGACATTGAGATAACTCTGAAAGCTCAAAACATTAATTTTGAAAATATTCTTCCAATTTTTGGTTACTTTTAAAATATCTGTTTATAGCAGTTATATATATATATATATATATATATAACTAATGTAAAAAGAATCCTATTAAATATGCTAACTTTCCATGGGTGATTTATTTCTTATAATTGATTTTATGTTAAATAACAAATAATTTATGGATAGAGAAAGCTAATGATTCAAAATAGATCACTAGATTTGATCATAACTAACACAGAAATTGAAAGTAAGAACCTCAAAAAATATCAAGATTCATCATTCTGATCTTTAGAAACTATTTCCTTCCATTTCACAATTCAGCATTTTGAAGTCTTCCAGTTATAATAAGCAGCAAGCTTCTCCATGGAACGGACAGTGATAAATTTAAATATAAAATGGCATATAATCAAGAACAACTGGTAGAAATGGCATGCAGCAACTGTTTGAGAGTTCACATTCTCTTCCTACATGTATTTTCTTTTTTCTAAAGATTTATTTATTTATTTTTGAAAGTCAGAGTTACACAGAGAGAGGAGAGGCAGAGAGAGAGAGAGGCCGGCCTCCCATCCGCTGGTTCACTCCCCAACTGGCCACAATGGCCGGAGCTATGTCAGTCTGAAGCCAGGAGCCACGTGCTTCCTCTGGGTCTGCCACACAGGTGCGGGGGCCCAAGGACTTGAGCCACTGTCCACTGCTTTCCCAGGCCATAGCAGAGAGCGGGATTAGAAGTAGAGCGGCTGGGACTTGAACTGGCAACTATGTATATGGGATGCCAGCACAATAGGCAGCGACTTTACCCACTGCGCCACAGTGCCAGCCCTCAACCTGTCTTTCCATGAGAAAAGAAAGCATTGAAACACTTAAAAAAATCTTTTTGCTTATCTATATATTTAAGCATCTATGCATGTGAGTGGTCTTCAAAGTTTCATGGAAAATGTGCATTATGTGAAGAAACTATCCATTTTTTTCAAATTTTTTTACCAAGGTAAATATTTTAATTCCATTTCCCATGAACTTTTACAAGTACCCTCATGTTATGAATGCAGGTTTTATTTTTTTTCTTTTTTTATTTATTTTTTATTTAGTAAATATAACTTTTCAAAGTACAGTTAATGGATTACAATGGCTTCCCCCCCCATAATTTCCCTCCCACTCACACCCCTCCCATCTCCCGCTCCCTCTCCAATTCCTTTCACATCAGGATTAATTTTCAATTATCTTTATATACAGAAGATCGATTCAGTATATATTAAGTAAAGATTTCATCAGTTTGCACCCACACAGAAACACAAAGTGTAAAAATACTGTTTCAGTACTAGTTATAGCATTACTTCACATTGGACAACACACTAAGGACAGATCCCACATGAGAAGTAAGTACACAGTGACTCCTGTTGTTGACTTCACAATCTGACACTCTTGTTTATGGCGTCAGTAATCTCCCTAGGCTCTAGTCATGAGTTGCCAAGGCTATGGAAGCCTTTTGAGTTTGCCGACTTCGATCTTATTCCGACAGGGTCATAGTCAAAGTTCTCTCCTCCCTTCAGAGAAAGGTACCTCCTTCTTTGATGGCCCCGTTCTTTCCACTTGGGATCTCACTGACAGAGATCTTCCATTTAGGTATTTTTTTTTTTTTTTTCAGGGTGTCTTGGCTTTCCATGCCTAAAATACTCTCATGGGCTCTTCAGCCATATCCGCATGCCTTAAGGGCTGATTGCAGGTTTTAAACAGCTAATATATAGCAGGCATCTGGGAAGGCACAGTCAGTGATATTTAGGTGATTCTGAAAAGAAGTGTTACCGGTGCAGGAAAAATTTGAGAAGCAGGATGAGAATTCAGAGATGAGAAAAGGAATGACTCAATGGAGGATGGGAAGACTTTCTGCATGGCAGGAAAACAGAATACAAAGTGAGAGAAGCTAGAATTGATCATGAGGAGGGAAAGAGCAGGAGTAGAAGAGGGTTGTTATTGTAGTCAACACAAGAAATGGTGATGGCCTTCAGTTAGTAAAGGCTTGATATTGGGAGTAAAGACAGAGTGGCTCAAAGAAGTAATGTGGGTCCTACTTTGATTATAGTGTACATCATTATGCTATCTACTGTTTTATCTTTCAAACACTCTAAAACATAAAAATAATCTGAAATGATAAAATGAAACGAATGTCATCTTTTCAATGTTTACTTAGATAAATGTTAGATAGGAGACCTGGTTCTTTGATTTATCAGCTGTGCTACTAAAGGATCTTGGATTTAATGGTTTACTTTCTGGTAAGCTAATTTATAATGATATTTTGGCATTCATATAAGATTATATATCTGAAGATTATTAAGTGAGAAACTACAGAAAATTTTAGTGATCTTATTAAAATTAATAGGAATTTGGGGTATTTATACGTGAGGAATGCAGTACAATTCTTAAATCAATGAAGCCATGACATAGAGTGCTTCTCCTGGTTAAATACCAGGTCAATGCTATCTTAATGGGGGACTAAAATACTTGGGATGTTGAGGCAATTAAATATATATATATTTATATATATAGGCCATTATATATATATACACACACACAGACATATATATGTTTGTCATACTCATCGTCTTAATTTTTTTTTTAATTATATATTTATTTATTTATTTAGAAGGAAGACTGACAGAGAGACTGAAAGAGAGGGAGAAACAGAGATCTTTCTAGTGCTGGTTCCCTACCCAAATGCACACAAAAGCTGGGCTGGACCATGCTGTGGGGAGCAACCCGGACTAGACTGTTACTGGAGTTAAGACTTATTCTATGCATCTGCTCTCCCACAATATGGCGCTGAGAAGGGAGAAACAGCTTCTACACAGCTGCCTCCAGTTCAACCAATAAACTGTAGGACCTGCTCCTGATTGGAGGAGAGCAGCATACTCGGCGTGTGGGCAGCCGAGTTGGGATTGGTGGAAGAGGATTATAAAGGAGGAGAGAGACAACATGCACAAGGAACATCTAAGGGGAACATCTATCTGAAGGAACACCTGTGCAGCCCCCGAGAGAGCCGGCCGGCGGTGTGCCGCTCCCCCGCCGAAGTGGGGAAAGTGGCTAGGGGGAACCGCCCTTCCACGGAGGTGGAAGGGACGGTAGCCAACCCGGGAAGAACCAGCAGCAAACCCGGGGAGGGCCGAGCAGACAAAAGAACAACGCAGGGTCCTGTGTCGTTCCTCCACGAAGAGGGGGAGCGACACCATGCTGAAGCCAGCAGCCAGAAATGCCACTCAAGACTCTGAGATAGGTGGCAGGGACCCAAGAAATCACACCAGCATCTGTTGCCTCCTAAGTGTATTACCAGGAAGCTAAATAAGAAGCAGAGGATGTACTACATTCCAGGGATTTCAATATGGGATGCTTGGCATCTCATGTGGTGCCACAATGCCTGTCCCTACTTATCCAGGTGAAAGAAAGGTATCCAATGGCACCACGAACTTAGAAAGTAGAGGAGGATTCCCTAGTATGTGTGTGATAAACATTTTAAATATTCATATTCTATAGTATAATGCACAGGAAAGAGCTTGTAAAATGTTTCCAGCTGTAAAATGTTGAATACATAAATGTTATCTATTATATTTGATAGTACATTTTAATTTTGTATTTGTTTCTTTGAGAGGCAAAGAGATGGAGAAAGAAAGAGTGTTCCTATCACATCACTTGTCAAATGCCCACAAAGTCTAGGATTGTATTGAGTTAAAGTAAGGAATGGGATACAATCCAGGTCTCCCACATAATTGGTATGATCCCAAGTACTTGAGTCATCACTGCTGCTACCCAGGGTCTTCTTTAGCAGGAAACTGGAGTCAGGAGGTGGAGCTGAGTATGGCCAGGTACTCCAATATGGGACAGGTATCTTACCTAGCATCTTGTCATCTAAGCTAAATGCCCACCCCTTAATGGTGTTTTAACAGTGGAAAGTAACCCTGGACTGAATTACAATGATGCTTACGCTGGACTTCCACACATTATGTTTTTATTTCTTTAAAAAAGTATAATTAACTGAAAGATGTGTGAAATTGGAATTTACTTAAAGCCTGAAAAACCATCTTGTCTTGACATTTCATGAAATTTTAAGTGTTTACTGAAGATAAATTATCAGTTTAGAAAGGAGTTTTGCAGTGGGGAAAGCAGTTAAGATGCCCTGTGACACCTCACTCCATACCCAGTGCCTGATCCAAGTCTTGGCTCCTCTGCTTGTGATCCAGCTTCTTGGTAATGAGTATTGGGGGAGGCAAGAGATGAAGGCTCAATGTCTCAAAACCCTACCACAAATACAGGGGACCCTAATTGAGTTTTGAGCTTCTGACTTCAACCTGGCCCAGCTCTGGTTATTATGAGCATTTGAGAGTTAGCAAGGGTCTGTCTTTCTCTCTCTCTCTCTCTCTTGCTCTCTGTCTCACTCTCTCACTCTCTCCCTCCCTCTCTCTCACACACACACTTTCTTTCAAATAAAATGAAGATACATACACATAAATTTAGAATTTAAAATAAGTAAGACTTTCTAATTCAGTCAAAGCTAATATAACAATACAATATATTTTACACTGAAAAAGAGAAATACTTCTTCCCTAATACATATTGGCAATATATGTGTCTATGCTCTTTCCTAAATATTTAGAAAATACTAGAAGTATGTAAAATGAACATAAATTAATTCACAATAGTGTAATTGTTGTTTTCTCTTAAGAGTGATAGCTCTGTTAATCCAATTATTTGATAAACAGAAAGGCTGACCTTAGCAAAACTATAAACCATATACAGAATAAACGTATTAACAGAAACACAGAACAGATTTATGATTGCTTTACTTCCACTCTATCTCTCTTAGTCTGAACTCCTTTTTTATTTCCACACTTCTCCTTTACTCACTGAATAGTGAACTCTATATGGCCAAGCAAATATTGACAGGTACATCTGTAACTTTAAAAATTATCTAGGTGGCATTGTGTAAGTTTGAAAACATAATAGCATTTAGGCCGGCACTGCAGCTCAATAGGCTAATCCTCCGCCTTGCGGCTCCGGCACACCAGGTTCTAGTCCTGGTTGGGGTTCTGGATTCTGTCCTGGTTGCCCCTCTTCCAGGCCAGCTCTCTGCTGTGGCCAGGGAGTGCAGAGGAGGATGGCCCAAGTGCTTGGGCTCTGCACCTGCATGGGAGACCAGGAGAAGCACCTGGCTCCTGGCTTCGGATCAGCGCGATGCGCTGACCGCAGCACGCTGGCCATAGCGGCCATTGGAGGGTGAACCAATGGTAAAAGGAAGACCTTTCTCTCTCTCTCTCTCACTGTCCACTCTGCCTGTCAAAAATAAGAAAAAAAACCATAATAACATTTAAAGAAACATATTGTCTTTTCCCCCCAGTTGTTTTTCATTTAAACATATATATTAGGTATACATTGGCAGCTGCTCCCTCTAGTATATTTGTCTAATTTACTTGATAGAGGCTCCTCAAGTGCTCTTTTTTGCTACGATGTTGGAAAACTTATCTTACTAAATGCCACCTCTGCAGACTTTAATGGCTTGCACCTGCACTGGGAAGAACGTCTTCCTTCTGGACTGCCTAGAGCAGCTCCATCTTGTAAAACTTCCTCACTCTCCAAAACTTACCATGAGATCTCATCTCTTCCAACCACGTGCTTCTGCCCATTAGTGCATTATTCCCTTGTGTGCGCTTCTATAATCTGCTCTGTGGTTGTGCAGAGTTAACTAACAAAATCAAAATCACAGGGTTCAGCTTTTGTCCCTGCTCATTGTTAACTCTGAGCTCAAATGGAAATGATCAAAAGCAAAATGTGTCATCTTCCTTGGCAAGATTTGATGTGAAATGCACCTGTGAGAGGGCTTCAAAAATTCATAGAAAATTGAATTAAAATAATGCTCATTTTTATTCTTCCACATATTTCAGTTAAGGACAACACTCTCTACTCAGGGCCTAGAATTCAGGTATCAGCTTTCTCTTCTTCCTTTTCCTGTCATTTTTATATCCAAGGCATTCCTCTTTTCTCTTCCTTCTTCTTATTTTCTGCCACTCTTCTAGCACAATCCCAATCACAGCTCATCACTAGCGAATTACAGTCCTAACTTGTCACCTTGTCTTGATCCTGTATACCTCAAATCCACATTCCTGCCAACCCGATTTATATATTTTGGATTTTTTTCATTCTAAAATGTTAAATATTTAAAGGATACAGGAAGCTAACATTATTGCAAATATCTACATACTTATCACTCAGACATTTTGCAGTATGTCTTCAGGTTATCTGAAGTCAAAGTTATGGTTTATTAAGCACTTTAATGCCAGTGTTAGAAGGGACTTAAGATGTCCATGGACAAGTTGCTTTTATGCTCTTACCATCCCTGTATTAATCACCTTGGGCTGTCCTAACAAAATACCATGAACAGGGTTCTTAAATAACAAACAGGAAGTTATTTTCTCACAGCTTTGTAGGCTGGAAGTCTGAGATCAGACTTAAGTATGGTTGGGTTCCGGCAAATGCCTTGTGCTTGTTTGCCTAGGTCTCACTGTGTCCACATATCGGAGGAAAGGAGAGAGGCGACGGGGAGAGGAATCGGAGAGAGACAGAGACAGAGAGAGAGAGAAAGGAGAGGGAGAACAGGACTGAGATTGAATGACTTTCTGTTATTTCTTCTCAAGTCACTGATTCCATCCTGAATATTCCATTGATAGCAGTGAAGGTAAGAAATAAGTACTAGCACTTTAAGCGAACTCCTCTTGGTATAATAAACACAAAACTACAGTTTTTAAATTATAGGTGATGTTGGCGGGATAAGAAGAAAAACGAAATTGGAAGTGGAATAGTGTAGTGAATTAGGAGGCAAACTTCGTGTACACACTATTCTGTTCTCCCTGGACCATCCAGTCAAATCACAGCCTTAGTATGTCTTTGTGTATAAAATAGAAATAATAATTACTATTCAAGTTTTAGTGAAATATAAATGTTTACATAATAGCTAGTACTTAAGCTGTGTTTAAAATTCTTAATACTAATAGATGAATGGGCCGGCGCCGCGGCTCACTAGGCTAATCCTCCGCCTAGCGGCGCCGGCATACCGGGTTCTAGTCCCGGTCGGGGCGCTGGATTCTGTCCCGGTTGCCCCTCTTCCAGGCCAGCTCTCTGCTGTGGCCAGGGAGTGCAGTGGAGGATGGCCCAGGTGCTTGGGCCCTGCACCCCATGGGAGACCAGGAAAAGCACCTGGCTCCTGGCTCCTGCCATCGGATCAGCGCGGTGCGCCGGCCGCAGCGCGCCGGCCGCGGCGGCCATTGGAGGGTGAACCAACGGCAAAGGAAGACCTTTCTCTCTGTCTCTCTCTCTCACTGTCCACTCTGCCTGTCACACACAAAAAAAAAAAAAAAAAAAATAGATGAATGTTATTGATAGGTCCTGAACCAGGTTCACATGATCCAGAGGAGGCAGTGCTCCCTGATAGAGGTTACACTGAGCAATTCTGTCTTCCTTGTGCAAGTTTTCTAAGTCTTATTTTTTTCTTCTCTCCAGTATATAGGAAAACCATACCTCCCTCACTTAACTATAAGACAAAACTTTGAGTCACATGTGCAAAGTACCCATTTAATTCAGAACATGGAATATACTTACTACTCCAAAGTGCATGTGCCTTTATGAAGAATGTGGGGAGTACAGAAATTGAAACAGCTTGAAATGAAAAGATTTTTAACTGGAAAATTTGGATGCTACATTAATAATACTTCATGTGTCGACTACTTTACAATCAGGATACTGTTTAAAACACCAAGTATCCAGTTTCATAATAGCATATTAATAGCGATAAATAGCATGCCATGCGGATTCTAAATCTAAAACACGTTCTGTAAAAACTCCCTGGCAGATTAATTTGGTTTTAACAGAAACATTCATTCTCCATTATAAGACGCCATTCAGTTTTGCTCTGGGTTATCATATAGCCATTTTATTCTACTTAGGAGAGAACCCTTGAGTCAAATACAACAATTACTCTGAAGTTACTGTTTGTTTCATAAACCAGTTGGCATGCAGAGACTTAATCAAAAACTTTAAAGCATTTTGAAGATTTTCAGATACAAATGTCTATGAATATTAATTCACATTATGAGTTTTGATCTCTTTACTAATTAAGACATAGAAATCTTCCCATTTATTTCAATGTTGTTTTAAGTCATCTAGACACTATTATCTTTGGTCTCCTAAGCACTATTATATAGGGATGAAGGTGAAGACGAGTGTTTCCTTAACAAAAAAATGCTATTGAAGTCCTTATGTTTTGTTTTATTCTACAAATGTGTGTATCTTTCAAATATATAAGGCATGAATATGGTATAAAGAGCAAAAGGTACAAGAGGTCATTTGCAGATGAGGAAGAGCATGAAACAATACTCACCCATTTCTTAACAGTGAGAAAGGTTTAGGAGTGAGCTTTGTAGACAAAAGGCTGACTGAAGAGGAAGCCAACGAAAAAAACTATATTAAAAACAGAAGCTCTAGGGGCCAGCACTGTGGCATAGCGGGTAAAGCCACTGCCTGCAGTGCTGGCATCCCATATGGGTGCTGGTTCAAGACCCAGCTGATCCACTTCTGATCCAGCTCTCTGCTATGGCCTGGGAAAGCAGTAGAAGATGCCCTCAGTCCTTGGGCCCCTGCACCCACGTGAGACACCTGTAGCAAGCTCCTGGCTCCTGGCTTCTGATTGACACAACTCCAGCCGTTGCAACCATTTGGGGAGTGAACCAGTGGATGGAAGACCTCTCTCTCTCTCTCTGCCTCTCCTTCTCTGTAACTCTATCTTTCAAATAAATAAATAAATCTTAAAAAAAAAAAAAAAAAACCCAGAAGCTGCAAGTGATAATTTGAGTCATGTTGGTTGACATATAAAATGAAGTATAGAGAGCATTGAAAAGCCTCATGGAAAATTTAATTAAAAGAAATTTCTTTTCTTGCAAAAAAGATGGAATTCCATATGCAGATTTTTCACAATACATACTCTTCACAAATTTTTGCTTTAGTTTGTTTTTAAAGACTTATTTATTTATTTGAATGTCAGAGTTATAGAGAGGGAGAGATGGAAAGTGAAGTCTTCAATTGGCTGGTTAACTTCCAAATAGCAGCAACAGCCAGGGCTTGGCCAGGCTGGAGCCAGGATCCAGGAGCTAGGAGCTTATTCCAGACCTTCCACTTGGGTGACAGGACCTCAAGGAATTAGGTCTTCTTCCACTGCTTTCCCAAGCCATTATCAGAGAGCGGGATTGGAAGTGGAACAGCTGAGGCTTGCACTGGTGCCCACATGGGATGCCAACATTGTAAGAAAGGGGTTAACCTCTGTGGCAGAATGCTGGCCCCTCCTGAGGCTTTTTGAAGCCTCCTTATTTGCATGGATTTCAAAACATTTTGCACCAAAATGACCTTATCTATCAATTCCATTTTTTAAAAAAGATGGCTTATTTACTTATTTGAAATGTAGAATTACAGAAAGAGAGAGATTCTTCCATCTGCTGGTTCACTCCCCAAATGGCTGCAAAGTCTAGGACTGGGACAGGCTGAAGCCAGAAGCCAGGAGCTTCTTCCACATCTCCTGCTTGGTGGGCTCAGGGCCCCAAGGACTTGGATAATATTCTGCCGCTTTCATAGACACATTAACAGGGAACTAGATCAGAAGTGGAGCAGACAGTGTCCAGCATTGTAGCATAACAAGTAAATCCAACAGCTATGATAATGGCATCTCTTGTAGGTACAAGTTCAAGTCCTGTCTGTTCCACTTACAAACTTTTTGAAGCACTATTATATGTTTATGTAGTGATACAAATAAATTAAAAAAATAAAGATTTTGTTGACTGATTTATACAGTTTGTCATTGTCATTCAAAAAATTGGAATCAAATATATGAGTATATGGCATGATTGCATTTAGGTAAAACAAAGCAAGGTAAAATATCTTATCTATATGAGAATATATGTTTGCTTACATCTGTATGAATGACAGTAAATGTGTTTACTATCCTAAAAAAGTTCACTTTTGTGTCTGTGGGTGATGCTCTATGGTAAATAGTAGAGAGATAACTAACTTGGCCTTTTGTATCTTTGTATTATGTTGCTTTATTTGTTACCAGTAACTGCATATTAGCCTTTCAGTAGAACATTTAAAATATTTTAATTCTGTGTTTTGAATGTGCCTCATAGAGATCAAGTGTTAGAAATTTCATCCTAAATGCAACAGTTGAGAGACGAGACCCAAAAGAGGTGATTATGGCATCGGCACTCTGTCCTAATGAAAGGATTCAGGCTGTTAATCTGGGTGTGGATTTCTGACAAAAGCATGATTTTAGCCCCTTTTCCTTCTCTCTCCCCAATATATTCTCTTGACACATGATGCTTTCAATGATTCCAAAGTCAGATCTCCCATACAAGTAACTTCATCGATTTCTAAGAAGACAAACACACACACACACACATACTCACACATGCTTGCATGTGTATGTGTGAGAAGTATGAGTGTTTGGTTAAAGAAGTTCATGGAAAATGGAATTAAAGATAATGTGAACTGTCTAGAATTTTTGAATCCCACTAGTGAAACACACACACACACACATACACACAGGTGCTTCAAAAAGTTCATGGAAAAAGTTAATTTTTTTTTGGTAAAAAATGTCTAATATTTCCCTTATTCCTCACTGAAAGACTGTCAATATTAAAACTCTTCAATAAATATTATTTTATAGTTATTTTAATCATTGAAATATAAAATATTGTAAAATAGCTACAAATGTTTTCAATGACTATGTGATATGCAAGATCCTAAAAACATTTTCTCTTATTGTACTGATTGCTTTTATTAATGTGATAACAATAAGTATGTTTTTACATTTTTACAAATGAGGATATAAAGACTCAGAAAGGTTAAGTAGGTTGGCCTAGGTTAGGATCCAAATTCTTTATTTTAATTCAGTTAGCCATTCTGTTCAGTGATTTTCTGCTATTTTAAGAAAAATTTAAACTAATTTTCTTGGAAAAGTCTTGCATAACATGGTCCATTTCCATCTTTTTTTCTTTTTTGATAATCATGATATTGTAGAAGTTCAACTTTTTGAAAACACCAAAACCTGTTTTCTTAGAGAATTTCTGTACATAATTTTCTCTTCCTTGTTATTTTTTAAAAGATTTATTTATTTGCGGCAGACTGAGAGAGAGAACCTCTGTCTGCTGGAACACTCCCCAAATGGCTGCTACTGCCAGGCTGGGCCAGGAAAAGCCAGGAGCTCAGAACATCATCAGGGTCCCTTAAATGCGTGCAGGGACCTGATATTTGGGCCACATTCCTCTGCCTTCCAAACTGCATTAGCAAAAGAAGCTGCACCAAAAGGGAAGTAAGCAGGACTCAAACTGGCACTCTAATCTGGGATGCTGGGTTTGCATGTGGCAGCTTAACCCACAACACAAGAATACTGTCCCCTAGCTCATCTAAATACATATTTTAAACTTGAATTTTAGGCACATTTTAGTCAAACTACCTCTTACGAACTGCATAAATTAGGCAACACTTAGTGTTGCACATACACTCATACCATGTTTCATTTATAGGGTCTCTCTCTCTTATGGTCTTACATGTCAGTTTATTTTTTCAATGTCATTTCCGCAAGTACAGGGGCTCTTTTTCTCTGCTTTTTGCATTTCCAAAATCAAACACAATTTTTGGCTTGTCAGCCAACCCACAATTACCCTACAGATAAACTGTCTACTAGAATATCTCAGAATAGCTAAAGCAGAATGATGTTAGGACCTGTCCTGTTGTGCAGAATTAATTTCTATATGAGTAGGTATAGTTTTATGTATAGAAAAGTATAGTGCAATATCCTCTTTTTCCATTGTTTTGCTTTCCACTGTTTCAATTATCCATGTCCAACTTTACTCTGAAAATACTAAATGAAAAATTCTGAAATAAATGACTTAAAAAGTTTAAATCGAAAGCTGTCCTGAGTAACATGATAAAAATCTCACTGTCCTACTCCATCCTGCATGGGACTTGAATCATCTCTTTGTATACCATATCTGTGCTATTCATGCTGTGTGCCCATTATTCACTTATTTTTGTAGCAGACTAAATGATCAGAACTACTGACATAGTATTGTACATAGTGTTTGAGTTCAAGTAACTCTCGATTTACTTAACAATGTCCTCAAAATACAAGAGTAGTGATACTGGCAATTCTAATATGCCACAGAGAACCATTACATGCTTCCTTTAAGTAAAAAGGTAAAAATTCTTGACTAAATCAATAAAGAAAAATATAATATGATGATGTGAAATTTGCAGTAAGAATCAATCTTCTATCCATAAAATGTGTAGAAGGAAAAGGAAATTCATGAGTTTTGCTGTCACATCTCAATATGCAAAAGTTATTGCCACAGAGTTCGATAGGTACTTCACTAAAATGGAAAAGATATTCAATTTGTAGATGGAAGACACAAACACAAAATATGTTCCAACTGATGCCAATGTGTTGTCCAAAAATGCATTGAGCTTATACAAAATCTTCAGCAAGGGACTCCCAACATAAGTGACTCCAAGCCATTTATCGCACATACAATATGGTTCCATGGATAGGTTTGGACTAAAAGCTAAAACATTACTGGAAGGCTATGTCAACCAATGGGGAAGCTGTTCCACATTTCTGATAGAGTTTAAGATGTTGATTAAAGGGCAAGGATACCAGCCAAAGCAAGTCTTCAAATGTGATGAAAAAGGCAGGATGCCCAGTAGAATCTATAGTCATAAAAGTGAAAAGTAGGCCTCAGAACAGAAAACATGGACAGACAGATTAATTCTGGTACTATGTGGCAATACTGAGTGTAAATGATATCAGTTAACAGAATGAAGAAACTATACACTCTTGAAAACACAAGCAAAACTTTGCACATATTCTGGCAACATAATCAGAAAGTGTGGGTGACAGAAACCTTGCTTATGGAAGAGTTCCACCAATGCCTCATCTCAGCAATGAAAAAATAATTAGAACATGAAGAGTTGGAATTTAAAGTCCTATTAATAATAGATATTGCACCTGGCCATCCTAAATCTGTTTGCTATGAAAATGAAATGTCAAGGTTGTATTCTTACCTCCAAAGTCAACCTCAATATATCAGTCCTTTGATTAGGGCATTATTCACTTTGTCAGGGTCACATACATCCAAGGGGTATTTGATTGAATCTGATCAGGGATTGATACAGACCATAATCTGGACATAATGAGGTGCTGGAAACCATTCACTGTTACTTATGCAATAACATTTATCAAAGTTGTGGCAGATAAATTAAAACCAGAAACTGTGAAGCCTGCTGGAAGAACTTACAGAGTGAATGATTTGAAGACTTCGAAGGGATCAGTGGAGAATTTAGGAAAATAATCCATGCAGTGAGACAAATTGGTGGAGAAAGATTTGTTGACATGTGGATGAAGAAATAGAATAATATATTTAAGGCCATCAAGAAATATTAACAAATAAGTAACTTGAAGAACATGTTGGGCAATCTACAGAAAAAGACAAAGTTGAAGAGACTGAAGCATAACCAGTAGTGTAGACATTACCAGAATTTGCTGAAGCATTTTGAATTGCACAAGCATTAAAGGAAAAAAAAAATTGCAGAATGAAATCCTTGGATGGAATACAGCATTAAAGTCATCAATATTATCATTGAAGGATTACAGCCTCTTCAGCAATATTTGATGAGGTACAAAGAGACAGCAATTTATAATTACAAAATTGTTCCCGATGTTTTCAGCATAAAATATTTAACTATCATGGATTACCAACAACTGATATAATCATCACTCAAAGATCCCAGATTACTCAAAGGAGATTGTCCTACATCAGAAGTTCAAGTAGCCTGATGGTGTGCCATAATGCCTATGTCATGCACCACTCTTCATCACACCAGATAGGTATTGTAGCAAGTTATATCATCACAAGGAAAAGAAAGAGTACGGTGTTTTGAGAGAGATAGCCACTGGGGGTCTTATTTTATTGTTAGTTGATAATATGGCAATTTTCCACTGATTGTTCCTTAGAAAATGTTAATGATATAGGCTGAAGTATCCCTTATTCAAAATGCTTGGAACTAGAAGAGTTTCAATTATCAAATTTTGGAAGATTTGCATAGATAGTATTAGTTGAGCATCAGTAATTCAATAATACAGACCATGAAATGCTTCAAATATGAACACTTTGTGATATCATATTCAATTTTTTTTTATTTTGAAGCAATTCATGTTTAATATTTCAGATTAGAGATGTTCAACCAATAATAATTCTTGAATAGGACTATTAGGACTACTGAAAAGCTAGAATAGGGGCTGGTGCCGTGGCTCACTTGGTTAATCCTCCACCTGTGGTGCCAGCATCCCATTTGGACTCCAGGTTTTAGTCCCAGTTACTCCTCTTCCAGTCTAGCTCTCTGCTGTGGCCTGGGAGGGCAGTGGAGGGTGGCCCAAGTGCTTGTGCCCCAGCACCCACATGAGAGACCAGGAAGAAGCACCTGGCACCTGGCTTTGGATCAGCGCAGCGCTGGCCGTGGTGGCCATTTGGGGAGTGAACCAATGGAAGGAAGACCTTTCTATCTCTCTCTCTCTCTCACTGTCTACAATTCTACCTGTCAAATAAAACAAATTAAAGAAAGTTTAGAATAAGTTTGTAAAAATCATTCATAAAACTAATTTTCCCATTTATAACTTGTGGTATTTATTCAATATTATTATCCAGTGTTTTCTCTGGGATTCTAGTTCCATTCAATTTGAAATAGTAGAAAGGAATCTAGAAGTTGAAATGTTAACCATGGCTGTACTAGTTACCAGATGTTTAATCTTGGATAAATTATTCCCTTTTCTGTGCTTCTATTGTTTCCTTCTGCAAAATGTCTGCTATAGTAACACTTAGCACTCCAGGCTTAAGGATCAAATAAAATACTGCATGCCACAGCACTTCAGGGAGAACTTCAGGCCCTAGGACAAATATTATTACTTACCAACATATGTCCTTAGGGGGGAAAAATGTGAGAAAATCTCACTAAAGAACATGAATAACTGAGAAAGTTTAAGGAACTGTTTTTTTGCATAAGTGCCTGTATTTTAGTAGTAGTCAAAACCAATTTTAGTTCCATAAAGTGTAGACTCAAGGGTTATTATACTGATAACACATTATTTGACAACAAAACCTTAAATATAGATATATTTTGACAAAAATCCTAATAAAATATTTACCATTTACCTCCAGTTATACTTATTCTGAAGATATAAAAAGGAACCAGAAAGATACAGGTATTGGTCTCATGGGGACACAAAAAATATATAAACCAGTAAACAAAAAGTTATAAAAGTTATAATTTGTCATAAGAGATAATAAAAAAATGCTCTGATTAAAACAGAACCAGGGATTAATGGGCTACATCAGATAATGTAGTCTGAAAAACAGGCTCTGAGATGGGTCTATGACCTGAGACCTAAAGGTTGCAAAGAAAATGATCATATGTAGGATTCATAAGTCTTATGGCAGATGGAAAGAACAGCAACTGCAATCAAAAGTAATCTGATTGGGCCAGAGCTGTAGAGCAGTGGGTTAAAGCCCCGGCCTGCAGCATAGACACCCCATATGGGCACCAGTTCTAGTCCCGACTGCTCTTCTTCTGATCCAGCTCTCTGCTATGGCCTGGGAAAGCAGTAGAAGATGGCCAAAGTCCTTTGGCTCCTGCACCCACGTGAGTGACCTGGAAGAAGCTCCTGGCTCTTGACTTTGGATCCACTCAGCTCCGGCCCTTGCGGCCATCTGGGGAGTAAACCAGAGGATGGAAGACCATTCTGTCTCTCCTTCTTACTGTCTGTAACTTTACCTCTCAAATAAATAACTATTTTGAAAAATAAAATAAATACAGTGGATGGTGCTGTGGCTCAGTGGGTTAAAGCCCCAGTCTACTGTGCCAGCATCCCATGGGAACTGGTTTGAGTCCCGGTTGCTCTACTTCTGATCCAGCTCTCTGCTATGGCCTGGGAAAGCAGTAGAAGATGACCCAAGTCCTTGGGCCCTTGTACCCATGTGGAAGACCCAGAAGAAGCTCCTGGCTCCTGGCTTTGGTTCAGCTCAGCTCTGGCTATTGTGGTCATCTGGGGAGTGAACCAGTGGATGGAAGACCTCTTTCTCTCTTTGGCTCTACTCTCTCTGTAACTTTGCATTTCAAATAAATAAAATCAATCTTAATAAAATAAAATGAGTTAAACTGTTTTTAAAAAAAAGTAATCTGAGACAGAAAACACTTGGATTTTCTAGGAATATGAGAAAGTTTATGTGACTGAATCACAGTTGAGCCAATGAGAAGACAAAAAGAGCTGATGTTTTAGGGTTAAGAAGGGTCAAGAGTGTATTATATGCTGATAATCCTGAAAAATTTACATTTTATTAAACAATACAATGCAAACCACTACTTGGAGGATTCTTAAAACATTGTGCTGAGTAAATAAAACAGGATTACACTAACACAGAAATTGAAAAAGAAAAAAAAAACTTCTATGAAATACTAGAGTTGGAAAATCTAATGGAAGAAAATTGTATCTCTCACCTCTCATTGAGTAGGGATTGGGCTTTTGTGAAGGGGCATAAGGAACTCTGGTAGTATTCCTATGGAGAATTCAGTTGTACAGATTAATGCAAGTCTAACTCCTTGAATGTATTCTTAGCATTTGTTCAATCCCTTATATGTATAATGCATTTCAAAAGACAACAAAATGATTCATAAGCAAATGCTGAATTCCTGTTGACTTGAATGGTGAGGTAGGTAGTGGAACTTGAAACTCAGTTTGAAACACAAGAAGAAACACATACAGAATGTTAGATAGATATGTAATAAATCAAGGATAATGAAATGCTGTTTGTACAATGCAAATATTGGTTATATGAGATTGTTTATAAAACCTTATTTTGTATATGTTAACATTTTTCACTGAAGTCCATTAGGAGGGAGAGACATACCAAATATAGTGGGAAATCATTGAAAGTAAAGGGTTCTAGACCGAAAAACAATCAGAGCTCTTTATAAATAAATGTGTATTTTGAATTTTCCATGAAGGGTACAGATGCAGTATCATAGTTACTAGTATTTATGGAGTATGTACTGTGTACCAATATCTGACAGGCACTGAGGAAGACATCAGCAAGCAAAGTAGTTATGATCTGATACCAAGAATGAATAAGAGAGATGGGCATGTTTCTGGAGAGGTGTAGGGTGCTATTTATTATAGTATAGGACACTTTGCATAATACTGACAATATTACACCATGGGGAACAGCGGGATATGGGATAGTGCTCCAAGCATGGAAATGTGAGTAGCTACCAGCCTTTGAAGGAGAGGTGGTGATTGGCTCTACCCATGTGCCACGCATCCCTGTGGAAAATTTTCTCTTGAGCTTCCAAAGTTGCAACAGACTACCATCTTCACAAAAATTGAATTCTCAAAGGTTGTAAACCTATTATCAATAAAGGTTATTCAGATCAAGACAAATGTGGGTGAAGTGAAAAGCAATATGTCTTTTAAAGAAGCACTGATGAAGGTGAATGCAAATGTTAATAGCAGAGCTGCTGCCGAATGTTATCCCTCAGCCTACAGATGAAAAGTCAGAGTCAGATTATAAGAACTTGAAATTACACCTTGCATTACATGTCAAAGAATTTCCAAGTTATTATTATAGGAATTACAGATCACTGTAAAGACCCAAAGCTTTGAAATCTGTATCTAGAATAGTCTACCTCATAAACATGACCTATGAAACAATTAGTATTATTATGAGGGCAGCTGGTGAAAAATATTAAGTTCATGCCATTTAAACTGAGATAGATACAGAATTTTCAGGGAGATGTTTCTAATTTGTTTAAACTTTAGGACTAAAATCTTAAGGTCCCAAGTAACCTAGTGGCTATGATGCCTTCATCCCGCATTGGAGTATCTGGGTTTGATTTCAGGCTCTGGTCTTTGGCTCCAGATTCCTGCTAATGGAGAGCCTGATGGGGGCTGGGCAGCTGTTGTAACTCCATTAATTAGGATTCTGCCATTCATATTGGAGACAGCAATTGGGTTCTACACTTCTGAATTCAGCCCAGTTCAGTCCTAGCTGTTTGAGCCATTTGGGAGTGACTCTTTGGATGGGATACCACCACTCCTCCTTCTCAAATAAATAGATGGTTTTCTTCAAAATATTTAAACCTCATTTACCTTTTCTAAAGCATAGGTTAATGCTATCCCATCTTCTGTAGTTAATTTGAGTACCAAATTAATGAACACATGTGAATAACTGCTAAACGCAGTAAAAATGCAAGATCTTTTTACAAAATATATTGAGGCTATAGAAGCCTCTTTGATAAGGTATCTGAAAAAACACTTTGAAATTCTGTCTCCTCCCTTCTATGTGTACTTCTCTTTACACTTTTCACATTCCTGTTATGGATGCACAGGATGCACAGCTTCCTTCTGCTGGTTCACTCCCCATTTGGCCACAAGGGGCGAGCTGCGCTGATCCAAAGCCAGGAGCCAGGAGCTTCTTCCAGGTCTCCCACTCGGGTGCAGGGGCCCAAGGACTTGGGCCATCTTCTACTGCTTTCCAAGGCCATAGCAGAGAGCTGGATCAGAAATGGAGCAGCCAGGTCTCGAACTGGCACCCATAATGGGATGCTGGCGCTTCAGGCCAGGGCGTTAACCTGTTATGCCACATAGCAGGTTACATTCAACAAGAACTATTTACATTCAACAAGAACGATTACTATAATCTAGTTTAACATATAACTGAAATTGTGGACAAATGTTATTTTGAAATATTTTCACCCCATGCCCAGAAGTTATTTTACAAGTCTTCCAAGGTTTTAATTCCTCCCTATTATCTCTTACTACACTGGTTAGTGTAAGCACCTAAACAAAACAGGCAGTACACAAGGTGATTTTCAGGTCTGAGGATGGAGTGACCACAGATAGCATGATAAGGTAAAGGCTGGAGGGTGTTAATAATTAGTCCACTATTTCACTGTTTTATAATTGAAAAAGAAGCTTCTTTTGTCATTGAAAAGGTGTTCATTTGGAGCTGGAAAATGAAATCTAATCATTCATTCATTCATTCATTCCTTCATCAACTTTTAGAAGGTGTTTCCTGATGCCAGACACTATTAAATAGGCTGTGGCTATGAAGATAAGTTTACTGTTCCAATGCAGCATAGAATATACTGCAAATATCTGGAAAGTTTGAAAAATACAGCTCAGAATGAATTTTTGATATGAAATAAAAAGGCTCTTAGGAAATAAAAATAATAGAACATGGAGTTAAGTGATTTATGTTATTAACATATATAATAGTACATAGTGATGGATTTTGCCCTATGCCCTTTCATCAGGAAGAATGTTAATGCCCTAATATACATAGTGTTTAATAACAAATATATATGAAAATAAGTACATAAAAATCCATTAAGCATGGATTTTTCCACTGTGTAACACTTATTGTGTCGGTTCTAGAAGTGTAAAGATGAATGAAATATGACCCTTACTATTAGTGAGACTATTATTTCTGAGAAGGGTGAGGCAAGAACTAATTATAAGAGATTAGAGAGATCTCTGGTAGCTTGTAATGAAACATACTGGGGTGTGGACAGTTAGGAAAAATTGGCTCAGAAGCCAACATTCTAACTACAACACAACATGGATGATCACAAGATAGGAATATTGGTGACTTACTATATGCCATAAATAGTTATTAATGCTTTGACATAAACAAATAACTTATTTTTTAAAGATTTATTTATTTATTTGAAAGAGTTACAGAGAGAGAGAGAGAGAGAGCTGGAGAGATCTTCCTTCTGGTGGTTCACTCCCCATTTGGCCACAAGGGCCGAGCTGCGCTGATCCTAAGCCAGGAGCCAGGAGCTTCTTCCAGGTCTCCCACACGGGTGCAGGGGCCCAAGGATTTGGGCCATCTTCACTGCTTTCCCAGGCCATAGCAGAGAGCTGGATCAGAAATGGAGCAGCCGGGTCTCGAACTGGCACCCATAATGGGATGCTGGCGCTTCAGGCCAGGGCGTTAACCTGCTATGCCACAGCGCTGGCCCCAAATAACTTATTTTTAAAATATTATTTACATGAAAGGCAGAAATTGCTAAGTGATAAATGGAGAGACAAAGAAAGAGAAAACTTTCATCCACTGGTTCACTCCCCAAATGGCCCCAGTGGCTGGAGCTGGGCAGGTCCAAAGCCAGGAGCGAGGAGATTGTTACACATCTCTCATGTGGGTTCAGGGGCCCAAACACTTAGACCATTTTCCACTGCTTTCCCAGGCACATTCACAGGGAGGTGAATCAAAAGTCAAGCACTGGGCTCAAAATGGTGCTCATACTGGATGCCAGCATCATGGGTGGCAGCTTTAACTGCTACACCACAACGACAGCCCATAGTTTAATGTACATAACCCAGTGATGGAGGAATCATTTACAAGCATGTTGTATAGTAGGAGAAACTGAGGTGATGGGAGATTAAGTTGTGTTGTCCAAGACAAACAGTCAAGTACTAGAGCCAGCATCACAACACGGGTACACATTATCTAAAACCAGCAGCGAGAAAGAGAAAGTAGCCTTCATTTACACTTTAGGGAAAACAAACACACACACTGAAAACTTCAGTGACAGAAATAGGGCAGTAGTGTCTGGTCAGCCACAGAGCACACAAGTCTAGTCTGAACTGGAGAGGTTGCTCACACTGGCCATTGCCAGGGGACAATGATGGTGCAGAGCTGCTGAAGTCAGATGTTGATTTTATGTGAAATCTTCAGATTTTTTTTAAGGTTAGAAAATAATTCCACTACTTCAAATATACTTTTGGTACCAAATAAACTATTTTTCTGAAGAAGCAGGCTTACTTGTAATCTCTTAACTTAGAGAACTGGTGAAAAATAAAGGCAATAGGGTCTAAATATCAGTGGAGTTCTGTCTCCAAAGCCATAGTTGCAGATACATCATCATCTGGTTCCTCCACAGGCTGCATGCCATGGCTTGCTGTAGACTGGTCTCCCCATTCATAATAGAACACAAGGTTGTCCCTTTCATAATGGTTCTTATCTCAAAAACCATTTACTACCTACCCATCTGTATGCTTCTAATCATTCAGCCTCTCTTATTACAAATCATATGTTGCTTCCATTCTAAGAAGTGGTTTCTCCAACTAAGTATACAATGGGATATATGTTAAAACTAGTTGTGTCCAGCAAAAACGATGGTAGATATTATGTTCTACTAATGCAACGCTGTTATAAATTTTTTTTTTTTGACAGGCAGAGTGGACAGTGAGAGAGAGAGATAGAGAGAAAGGTCTTCCTTTGCCGTTGGTTCACCCTTCAATGGCCGCCGCGGCCGGCGCACTGTGGCCGGCGCACCGCGCTGATCTGATGGCAGGAGCCAGGTGCCTATCCTGGTCTCCCATGGGGTGCAGGGCCCAAGCACTTGGGCCATCCTCCACTGCACTCCCTGGGCACAGCAGAGGGCTGGCCTGGAAGAGGGGCAACCGGGACAGAATCCGGCCCCCTGGCCAGGACTAGAACCCGGTGTGCCGGCGCCGCAAGGCGGAGGATTAGCCTGTTGAGCCACGGCGCCGGCCCTGTTATAAAATTGACTGTTCATCTTATGGCAACGATTTCTTAGGAACAGCAGACGAACAATATATTGTCATGTATATAGGCTGGAGTCCCATAGAGATTATGCCTTGCATTATGCATTTGATTTTAACCTCCACACATCTGGAACATTGCTGGTCAGTGTATACTTGCTGTTTAGCATTTTCAGTATGGAAGTCAAACTTCTGGTGGAGCCAAGATTATTTTGATATCTGTTACATGAAATGGATAAAACACTGCCACATATAGGAGATATGAGCTTCACACTCAAAGAATAAGAAATGTCATGGGCTTTTATTATCTCCAAATAAAATTTAAAATTTTCTGAACCTTCATCCCACTGAACAGGCCCTACTACAATCTGTTCCTCTCTCCTCAACTTTGAGTAAAGGGCCTTGATATGTTCCAGAGCTCTGCTAGTATTTTCACTGAACAAGGACAAAAGATAGGAAGCACAAGTAATTCTGGGTGAAGTGCGAAGTTGAGGTGTTCTAAAGCAAGTCTTGAGGATCTAAGGCTCTCAGCAATCTCCTGTGAGATTCCTTCTGCTCCCAGAGTTGTGTATGGAAACAGGTAAAGACACCTCCTTGATCCATTTTTCTCCAGATTTCTCCATCAGTATAATCTGCTCTCGTTCTCCTCCAAATTTTGGAGACTTAAAATCTAGTGGCCTCCCCTCCAGCAGTGCATTTTAAAAATAAGGAAAACCAGTGGTTTGCTGGTTTGATCAAGTTAAAAAAAACAGAATTGAGAAAAAGCAATGATCGAGGTATAGATGAAAGCAGATGGGAAACACCTGCAACTTGAATTACTTAATCTCAAAAAAATCCACTGAGTGCCAACTGTTTTACAGGCACAATTCGAGATATTGCAAGAATAAAACATTTCTGCCAGCCTAGAGTTTAGATTCTATAGTGAGCATAATAAATAAGGATTTTCATTTTTTCTGTTAGTAAGTGCTTTTTCTTTTTTAAATTTATTTGAGAGTTAGACAGTGAGAGAGAGAGAGGCAGAGAGAAAGGTCTTCCTTCTGTTGGTTCACCCCCCAAATGGCCACTACTGCTGGAACTATGCCGATCTGAAGCCAGGAGCCAGGTGCTTCCCCCTGGTCTCCCATGCAGGTGCAGGGGCCCAAACACTGTCCTCCCGGGCCACAGCAGAGAGCTGGACTGGAAGAGAAGCAACTGGGACTAGAACCGGCACCCATATGGGATGCCTGCGCCACAGGTGAAGGATTAACCAAGTGAGCTACAGCGCTGGCCCCTAGTAAGTGCTTTAAAGAAAAATAAAGGCAAATTTTGTTGACTATAGTAATAAATAGTAGAAGTAAAATTCAGATCATACCAGTGAAAATTTGAAGAGTTGCATTGCATGGAAAACTGAATGAAATTATGGGAGTAGAAATGTAAATATACAGAAGAAAGAAATCATCCAAATCCAAGGGCAAAAGCAAATGGCAAGGCTCAGGTATTGGTGTGCACAAGAATCAGCCAAGACACCAGTATAGAAGGAAGAAGAGTGTGGAAGGTGAGGGGATCAGAGAGTTATTTAGGGGACTGATTATGCAGAGTCTTGAAAGTCATAGAACTTTGAATGAATTTTAATTGTGATGAGAAGCCAGTGGAGAATTTGAATCCAAACTACATGAAGTTTCAACTTATGTATAGTTAATAAATTCTAGAGATATACTATACAACACAGAGCCCTCAGTCAATAATGCTGCAGTGTGTACTTCAACATATCTTAGCAGAGAGTTCATGTAAAATGCTGTTAACACACACACGCAGACAACAAACGGCAACTAATAAGAATACACACAGAGATACCAAATAGCAACTAATGAGAACACACACATACAGAGACAACAAACAGCAACTAATGAGAACACACACACACATGCCTATGGAAGTACAGAAGGAAATTATGAGAGGTGGTAGATATGTTTAATACCTTGATTGTGGTAAAGCATATGCTCAAACTTATCAAAATACATGAGTAAGTATGTATAATTCAAAGATTAAAATATAAAATAGAGATGAATAGGGTAATTAGCATACTTAGTTATATGTATGATATTTAAAAATTAAAGTGAGATTAACAATTAGTGCTCTGGTTATTTTTATGGAAATAAAACTAAGATAGAGGAGAACAGAAAAGCTTGTTATGCTGTTGGGAATAATAGTATCTACTGAAGCTTGGACCATAAGATTCATTTATTGTATAGTAGAGATCTATTTTCATTTATTTTGCTAGACATTTAGGGATTCCTTCTAATCAAGAAGCAAATTAATGGTTTTCCTCACAAAAATTTTTCTTAAATACACTATTAAATATTTTCTGCTCCATGGTTTTAATTTTTATTTTTCTGATTATTGAATTCTGAAATTACTATTATTTTTGTCAGATCTCTTCTAGCTTTCATAAATTTTTACTATTATTTTTCTTTTCTTTATCTGTTTTTGTTGCACTTTCACCAATATTTCTTCAGATTTATATTTAAACTCCTTTTTTGAATTTTGGTCTCTTCTATTGAGAGACAGATAATATTTAGAACTATAAATACCTCTGTTATTATGTAAAGCAAAAAGTTATATGTATGAACACAAATATAAAATGCTGACATATAATTACTGTTTTTCTTTGTTTTTATTTCAATGTTTTTCTTTGTTTCTATTTTGTAGCATATCCTATTATTTAACAGAATCAACATCTTCTCGATTTTCTTTGGCTTTCTGTTAAATTTTAAAATTGTGCTTTTACAATTTTAGCCTACTCAGTATTGTTTTTACTTTCTGTTGTTTTTTTCTTGCATATACAGATCTTGAATATACAGATCACCAGAAGTCACCTGTAACTACCTGGTGATCTGTATATTCAAGATCTGTGAAGTAAAAAGCAATTTATAAGTTTTGAGCCAATGTGTGTCTTTTGTAGGTTATAGATATAAAGTCGGGGTTATTTGGTTGACATCTCCATTTCATGCCTTTCCTTTTGAGTTCGCTTCCCATCAGAGGAAATTTCCAAACTTCTGTCTGCAGCATGTCTAGAAATCTCTTGAAGGAACAGAGCTGTGAGTCTCAATATTCAGTGCATCAACTACACATACCGTCTATCTTCAATATATGTACTCCTCCAATATTAAAATGAAGAATTCAGGAAAAACCAGCAGAAGGAGAAAGCCAATTCAGAATAAACTAAAACTGTAAGGGAAATTTTATAAAAGTTCATTGATAGTTGCAGAGTACCAAGAGATGATAGTGATTCTGCTACACAATTGGATCCTATAGAAAGGTGAATTTTTTTAAAAAAAAAAGAATTAATATTTATTTATTTGAAAGGCAAAGTTCTAGACAAAGGGAGGGAGAGACAGAGAAAGGGCTTCCATCCTCTGGTTCACTTCCCAAATGCTCACAATGGCTGCAGCTGAGCCAATCTGAGCCAGGAGATTCTTCCCAGTCTCCCACGTGGGTGCAGGGGCCCGAGCACTTGGAGTGTCTTCCACTACCTTCCCAGGTCATTAGCAGAGAGCTGTATCAGAAGAAGAACAACTGGGACACAAAAGAGCACTCTTCTGGGATGCCATTGTTGCTGATGGAGGCTTAACCTAGCACGCCACAGTGTTGGCCCCAGAAAGGTACATTTCTAACACTCTTAATATTTGTAGGCTTTTTATACGTATATACTTGTGTATAACTTTTTTGTTTTATATAATAACATATATATATATATATATATATATATATATATAGTTCATGATATAAGTAAGTATGTGGTGGGGACTTCTGGTCTAAAAACCTTCCATTTGTGCCTCTTTAGCTTACTGATAGTTGAAGGACAGAATGAGGGTAGCTACATGAGGGATGTATTTCTTTTACAGATTCTTTCTTCGCAACTTTTCCTCCATTTCCAGAAGTACTGATCTGAACCCCTTGTTTGTTTTTGAAAGGGTTTAATATGTATTAGTTGCTCAATGGCCATTTAGCTTTCCTAATTACAAGTCTAAGTTTAAACTTTCTTGAATATCTTCTGACCTGTGTCTCTCTACTTTCCAGCTCCCTAGATCTACTCTCTTTACCTTTTTATTATTTGTAAACTTGAAGGCGTCCTTCATTTTCATTTTAGGAATACAGGTAAAATGGCTCTCACTCTATCATCTCTACCCAGAATCCATTAAAATTGGGTTAAAATTAAGCTCAGACAGGTATCCATCATTAGATGAATGGATAAAGAAAAGGTGGTATAATTAAACAAGGGAATATCATTCCGCTATACGAAAGAATGAAATCGTGTCATTTGCAGCAAGAGGATGGAATTGGAAAATCATCCTCGAGTGAAATAAGCCAGGCATACAAAAACAAACACCTCATGTTCTCCTGTATATTTGGCAACTAAAATAAGTTTAAACAACAACTCAGTCTGAACACAAAATGTTAATGATTAGAGGCCAATGTCTGGGAGGGATAAAATGATTCTGAATAATAAAACAGGGAAAAATGAGTGTGGTCCATTAATTGTGACAAATAAATGGATGTAAGATGTTAACAGTGGAAATAGTGTGAGGGCTATGTGTGAACATGTATTATTATCTCACAAGTGTTATTTTGTAAATTTAAATTATTAAAACAATAAATAAGTTCAGGGAATATAAATAGTCATCCGTATACTCTTAAGTTAATCAGTGATGGAGTCAGAATTCTTACCCCCTTACTCCAAATCTATGGCTCTTGCTGCTGTAGTCTGCTGCCTCAGTCATTGGCTTTGCTTACAGTAGCACAAATGTGATCAAACTGTGAATCTGCCAGGAGTGCTTAGTGACTTATCACAACTCCACATGTCCTATAAACATCCTATTGACTTTTTCTTCTCACCCTTGCATACAGACAAGTCTACAAATCTCCACTTTCCAATTAGTCAAGTTAATGAAGCTCTTTAAAGAAATCCATAAAGCTTTCCTCTATGGCCCTGACATTTAGTAACTTCTGGATAATGGTCTCTAGGCCCCTTCTCCATTAAAATATTGTATTCTGAGTCCTCACGTGCTGACTCTGATTTCCTCAGAAAGGAATGAGGGAGGCTTCCCTTCGAGCCTTCCCAAACCCCAGGATAAACACAGAAATGGCACTTTTAATAGTGAAGCCAACTGAGAGGCCAGCTGGAATGCCTTTGCCTCCTGTTAGGAATCTATCGCCCTCTGAGGCCAAATGGCTGGGCGCAGGAAAAAAGAGAAACAAAATAAGTGTGGAGCTGAATTTCATATAGCCAACCCAAGATCTAAAATAAAAAGATAGTTTAATGTAGTTGGAAAACATGAATTGGGAGAGAGCCATTTCAAGACTCAAGGCAACAGAAACTTTCTTTGCCTTGGTTTTCTTTTCTGTGAATTAGGGATAATAAGGTATTTTTCTGAATTTAGTCTTGTGGTAAGATCCAAATGGCAGTGAGCATGGGGATACATTATCCTTAGAGAAAGAGCCAAATTAAAAATTGGCAAAATAATGTTCACACTCAGTTTGAATATTATCAATAGGCGGGAGGGATCACATGTTAGTACATTCTCCACAATTTGTAGGCGCATTCCTGTTCCCTTAGCCAACAGATCTTTCCATTACAAACCTTTCCCAAACAACACAGCTTGTTAGAAACTTTGAACTTTCATTTTGTTCATTTGGATAATTAAATGCACTTATCTTCTGGCTTGTACAATATTCGTCTAAAGGTAACTATATGGAATATGAAATTATTCTTGGGTATCCTTTGAGTACATGTATACTTTGCTTTTCCTGCTATAACAGAAGCTGTGGTGAATCTATCACCTTCTACCATTTAATATCTATACAATGCTACATTTTCCCATTAATTTTTCATCTTAATATATACTGATCTTGTACAATGTTCCAGAAATAGGGTTATATGCCACTGTTAGAAATAAAACATACTTTTACATTATAGAGGAGGAAAGAAATACTGGAATTCCTTTTATATTCTGTTTTCTATAGACTTATATGCTTCAGTAAAAATAGAAATAAAAAGTAATCCTTCTCTTGAAGACTCTCTCTCCTGTAGACCAGAAGCAGAGAACCACATTAAGATGTACAAGGCAATGTGATTTGTTTGTGGTTGGACACAGTCCTAGAAGACTGATGCTCACAGAGGAGGAGCTTCTGGGTGTTCCCAGAGGTAAATCACTTTGCATTAAGTGCTAGTCAGCACAGTCTTGAGACATTCACTCAATGTGCTCCCTGATCACATCTGCTATCATCTCTTGTAGCTTGACTGTTACTGGAATATACACCAACTGCTTCTGCACCCAGAAATTGCTGAATCACCTTTATAACTCACTAAAAAGTTAATTGCTTTACCTCCCTTCTGAAATGAGCATGATGGAGCAAAGGTGTATCAGAATTGAAGAATGTAGTATTTCTTACTTTCAGTACATGTTTTGCATTGTCTATTCTGTGCCAGGAATTGTTTGGAGTGTTCTTTCAGTGGTGAATAAGACCCGGGGCAAGCTCTATAGGCTTTACTGAGTTTTTAACATCTTAATTGGAAGCAGTGACGTAAAGAAAAAAAAATACTGGATAAATAAAATCATCAGATACTAAGGAATGCCATCATTTTTTAAAGGTGGTTGAAAGTGAAGGGGAGCTAGTTCAGATTGGTGGACAGGAAGCTACACTGGTCAAGACAGGTTGGTTTACACTATATGATGCCAAGAATATTCTAGGAACTTAAATCAAAAAGTCTGTCTCGCACGACCTGTCTCCACAGTGGCCCAGTGGTCCAAGCTAACAAAGCCTATATTATTTATGTTTTCAATTCACTGGAACAAGAACAGTCTGGTATCTTGCCCTGTCAGTAGAAGACAGCAACCAATTGCATTGCACTACTCCATAACTGTAGCCCAGAAGTAAGTACCCTCTCACACCACCCCCCCCCCCCCATATACACAGTGCTAGGCCAGAGGCTGTCATGTGGCCTGATTAACTTGAAGGGACTGCGAAATGTGAGAAATAAACTGGAATACTAAAATACACTTCTGTCTCTGCTACAGCACTCCATTGTGAATGATGAACTCTAAATTCTGAATGACAAGAAGAAACTTGTCAAATGGTGATCAAGGTAAAGATTACTACAGGCAGACATTGTTGCTAATAAAAAATTCCTAGGAAAAGAAAGCTTGGCAGGCTCAGGGGAAGAAGCAGAGGCCAGGGTGACCGAAGCACAGATGCATGACAGGAAGTGGAGGAGCTAGAAATGCATAGGTCAGCAGCAGCTAGATCTTAGTTTTTTAACTTGCTAATAAGTATTTCATTTTACGTATAGGAAAGTTGTGAAAGTGGGACAGAGTTTTCATTACCCACACTCAGCCTATTAACATCTTAATTAATACAACACATTTGTCACAGTGAGTCAATATTGAAACATTATTGCTAAGCACAATCCAAACTGTATTCAGAGTTCCTCAGGTTCTACCAATGTCTCTTTTATGTTTCAGAGTCCCATGTAGGACATCAAGTTAAATTTAATGATCATGTGTCCCTAGGCTCTCCTTGGCTATGATAGTTTCTCACATGTTCCTAATTTTTTATGATCTTGACAGTTTTGAGAAACACTAGTAAGGTATTCTGTAGACTCTCCTCATTTCTGATTTTTTGGATGAATTTCTCATGATTGCAACATCGTGATGGTTTCACAGAGGAAGATCACAGAGGTAACGTACCATTCTTATTAAGGGTAAATATTATCACCATGACTTGTGTGCTTAACCTTGATTGATCTCCTGACTTGGTGGCATTTCTCAGCTTTCCTCATAAAAATTTATTCTTTTTCCTCCTTACTATATTGTGCTTTTTGTAAGGACATCATTGGCCACAGATCTCTCAGGAGTGGGGATTAAGCTCTACCTACTTGAAAGACAGTTATATACATACACCATGTTGCATTCTTCTATCTAGGAGATTTACCTTTTACTCACACTGATGGATGGATTGAATCATATCAACACGGTCTCAAGAATATTTTTCTAAGGTCTTAAGAATATTTATTTTGTGCTTTGGCTTATGATCCAATGCTATATTTCCCCCTTTTAAATTGCTCTAGGTTTTGGCATTAACAGCGCTTTCATTTGGTTACTGTTTCTCTTTTACATACTTCATAATTGTGGGGTTTCTTTAGGTCATCCTATTTTTTCTGATACTGCAAGTTGTCCCAGACAATCCTCAGTGTGTCACTAGCCATTTCTTGAAGTGACCCAGATTCCTCTCCTTGATGAACAGTATTAGAAAATAAGATCTAGGTACTAAGTATGTTCATTTCTACTAGAGTGGACTATTGTGACTTCTAGATCCTCTCATTTTATGGAGCAAAGGGAAATATGTGTGCAAACTAACCATTCATATTCACATATCTGTAAATGTTTCTACATGTATCCATTTCCATCATCCTTAAGCTAAATAGGGGTTTGTACAAACCACTTCAACTACAATATATACATATGTGGGTCAGTCTATCTTTTTTCCCTTGCTCTTCTGTAACTCCCCATTCCATAGTGACTTCCACCTCACATCCAGGTACTGATGTTCAATCCTAGCATTGACATATGGTACTCTTAAAAGTGATCATGAAGACAGGGGATGGAGAGTAGGTCAACCAAGGTAACATAATGCAAGTGTGTACTTTGTATTGAAATATGTTAGTAAAGTGATAAGATTGCAACACAAATTGGAGTGGTTGAGAATAAAATTGGATATTGAGAAACATTTACTACAGTGAAATGTTTCAGAGACTTACCATAAAAAGTGTTGCAACAGATGGAGGGTGACATGAGGGAATGCGGAAGAATTTGGTGAATATAGAAACGAAAGAGGATTTTATGGGGCCTTTTCTCGATCTCTCAATGAATGTACAAGTACTTCCAATAGCATTTCTCACAGACTCCCTCTGGGCTATGATCTGATACCCCCATCCATAGGTAGCTACCTACCCCCAGACAGATCATGAGGTCATACTGTGATTCTTTTTACTACAAATTCATTTTTTTTTTTTTTTTTTTTTTTTTTTTTTTTGACAGGCAGAGTGGACAGTGAGAGAGAGAGACAGAGAGAGAAAGGTCTTCCTTTGCCGCTGGTTCACCCTCTAATGGCCGCCGCTGCAGCCGGCGCACCGCGCTGATCCTGGCAGGAGCCAGGAGCCAGGTGCTTTTCCTGGTCTCCCATGGGGTGCAGGGCCCAAGCACCTGGGCCATCCTCCACTGCACTCCCTGGCCATAGCAGAGAGCTGGCCTGGAAGAGGGGCAACCGTACTACAAATTCATTTTAAATATTAAACCAATATCTACTCTTTATGACTTCCCCTTACCAGCCTTTATTTTGCCTTCTGAGGCAACCTGAAATGAAGTCCAATCCTTTCACCGAGATCTTTAAATTCCAAAACATGGATTTTCCAGCTAAGGCTTTAGGACACGAAAATAACATTTCTTCCCATTATCAATTTTGCCTAGCAGGCAAGCCTCTTTCCACTATCTATTTTTTCCATTGCCTTGTGCTTTGGAAGCCTAGTTCCAGGAAGAAGGGTGTGAACATAAAATTATTTTGGGCCAGTAAGTGAAGTTGAAATGTAAGGCAATGAGCATTTTAAAGCAGAGCTATGAGGCCTGGCTGGCGGCGCAACTCACTTGGCTAATCCTCTGCCTGTGGTGCTGGCACCCTGGGTTCTAGTCCCAGTCGGGGCGCCAGATTCTGTCCCAGTTGCTCTGCTTCTAGTCCAGCTCTCTGCTGTGGCCCGGGAAGGCAGTGGAGGATGGCCCAAGTGCTTGGGCCCTGCACCCCATGGGAGACCAGGAGGAAGCATCTGGCTCCTGGATTGGTGCAGCATGCAGGCCACAGTAGCCATTTGGGGGGTGAACCAACAGAAGGAAGACCTTTTTCTCTGTCTCTCTCTCTCTCTCTCTCTCACTAACTTTGCCTGTAAAAACAAAACAAAACAAAACAACCAAAACAGGGATATGAGGCCTTATTCTGGCCTTACTTACACCATATAGGAGGAAAAGGACAGACACCATATTTAAATCTCACCAAAACCTAATAAGCCAAGATTATACTCATTTTCCAGATGAATAAATGAGCCTCCAAATATTTACTACATTCCAAAACCACTTTTAGCTCATCAGTCACAAAAGTAGAGTTTACACCTCTATCTAAAATACTTTTTCACTTATTTACTTTTTGGTGTAGTATGCTTTGTCTTTACCATAGAAATATGCTCAGGCAATTTGCTCTGTTTCATCTACCTTTTTTTTTTTTTTTTTTTTTGACAGGCAGAATGGACAGTGAGAGAGAGAGACAGAGAGAAAGGTCTTCCTTTGCCGTTGGTTCACCCTCCAATGGCCGGCGCATGGCGCTGATCCGATGGCAGAAGCCAGGTACTTCTCCTGGTCTCCCATGGGGTGCAGGGCCCAAGCACTTGGGCCATCCTCCACTGCACTCCCTGGCCACAGCAGAGAGCTGGCCTGGAAGAGGGGCAACCGGGACAGAATCCAGCGCCCCGGCCAGGACTAGAACCCGGTGTGCCGGCGCCGCAAGGCCAGAGGATTAGCCTAGTGAGCCGCGGCGCAGGCCTCATATACTCTTTACCACCTCAAAAAATGAATGATGGTGTATATTTTAAAATTCAGATGGAAATCCTAGACAGGGTTGAACATATATGCATGATTGAGCAAGTTTTGGAATACACAGGTGCCTCCATGGATTTTTTGTAACCTTTGTGCTTTACTTGCTTCCACTTTGGTGATGTTAGGCATTTATTCTCTTTTTGACCAGGTGGTTTTGTTCATGATCTGTCTCAATTTTCTGCACAAAGATTTAAAAGCTTCTAGTTACATACACAATAAAATTCATGTTTGATTACTATGCCATTCTTGACATGTAAAGAACTAGCTGAAACCTATCATTCCAAACCAGGCCCAAATGCTGACACTGAGCTCGCTCTTTGTTATACGTATGCTTCTCCTTGTTTCTTGTCACTCCTGATGGTCCATGTACACCCCAAGGCATTACACTTACTGTTGCTAAAATGATGTGAACTCCTTGCCTTTTTTGATATTTTATTATTGTTTTAAAAATTTATTTACATAAAAAATTCTTGTATTTAATATATACAGTTTTAGGAACATAATGATACTTCTCACCCTACTCTCCTCCCTTCCTCAGACACCCTCCCTCCTCCTTCCTTATTTTTAAGTTTTGCAGTGGCATACTTTCAATATACTTTATAATCACAAGCTTAACCATCCACTATATAAGGAATTCACCAAGTACACCAAGTAGTAAGAAAAAAAAGGAGTACACACAATGGTTATATAATGTGATAGATATTTGAAGAATTGCTACATGTGTATATTTAAGAGTGTTTTATTGATATTTGAAGAAATTAGTTTAAATTTTATGGTAAAACTCCATCTGATTAATTACTACTCTTATTAGCACTCTTATGGTAGAGAAATGCTCCAGGGAAAATAGTTATCTTCGTGTAAGTCTACAGCACTGTAAATTGAACCTGAATTTAATTTTATTCCACTTACCTGGGAGCAACCCAAAAGCAGAAACAGTGGCTAATTCACATTGGATTCTACTTATAATACTCTAATATTGTATTTGGTCTGTAGTTAGGATTCAGTAAATGTATGCATCACGAAGAGACATATGCCAAAAACACTCCCCACAGAGAATTAGAATCGAAATTCTGCCAAAGAAAGTAATTTTCTTGGTAAAATACTTTCAGGGTGCCAATCCATTATGACCTATTTTATCTGAAACGCAACTATTCCTGCAGTATAATTTCCTCTCTCTCTTTCTCCCACTGTTTTCCAACTTTGAGAATTAGGTACAAATGTTTTCCCACTTTAAAGGTAAAGAAACTGAATCCCAAACAAAGTCAACGAACAGATTATGTTTTTCGATTTGAGAAGAAATAGAATAAGGACTTGTACTCTAACTTTCTGTTTGTAAATCTAGTATACTTTATATTACACTATGGCTACCCTGTGTACTTTGTGATCACCTGTTCAAAATCCATACAGTATTTTTGGAATTTCTTTTTTTTTTTTTCTAAAGGAAGATAACATTTTTTTTTTTTTGCTTTCAAACTTTTATTTAATGAATATAAATTTCCAAAGTACAGCTTATGGATTATAATGGCTTCCCCCCCATAACGTCCCTCCCACCTGCAACCCTCCCCTTTCCCACTCCCTCTCCCCTTCCATTCACATCAAGATTCATTTTCGTTTCTCTTTATATACAGATCAGTTTAGTATACATTAAGTAAAGATTTCAACAGTTTGCTCCCACACAGAAACATAAAGTGAAAAATACTGTTTGAGTACTAGTTATAGCATTAAATCTCAATGTACAGCACACTAAGGACAAAGATCCTACATGAGGAGTAAGTGCACAGTGACTCCTGTTGTTGACTTAACAATTTGACACTCTTGTTTATGGCATCAGTAATCACCCTAGGCTCTTGTTATGAGCTGCCAAGGTTATGGAAGCCCCCTGAGTTCACTGACTCTGATCATATTTAGACAAGGCCATGGTCAAAGGGGAAGTTCTCTCTTCCCTTCAGAGAAAGGTACCTCCTTCTTTGATGACCCATTCTTTCCACTGGGATCTCACTCGCAGAGATCTTTCATTTAGGTAATTTTTTTTTTTTTTTCCCCACAGAGTGTCTTGGCTTTCCATGCCTGAAATACTCTCATGGGCTTTTCAGCAGGATCCGCATGCTTTAAGGGCTGATTCTGAGGCCAGAGTGCTGTTTAGGACATCTGCCATTCTATGGGTCTGCTGTGTATCTCACTTCCCATGTTGGATCATTCTCTCCCTTTTTGATTCTATCAGCTAGTATTTGCAGACACTATTTTTGTTTATGTGATCCCTTTGGTTCTTAGTCCTATCATTATGATCAATTGTGAACAGAAATTGATCACTGGGACTAGTGAGATGGCATTGGTACTTGCCACCTTGATGGGATTGAATTCGAATCCCCTGGTATGTTTCTAACTCTACCGTTTGAGGTAAGTCAGCTTGAGCATGTCCCGAATTGCACATCTCTTCCCTCTCTTATTCCCACTCTTACATTTAACAGCGATCACTTTTCAGTTAAGTTTCAGCACTTAAGAAGAATTGTGTATTTTTGGAATTTTTTAGAACCCTCTTAAAATCATGTTGTCTTCCAATAGCACTCACCAACAGAGTCTACTTTTTATTCTGAAATAGGTCACAATCACCTTGGTCACTTTAAATAACATTCTACCTGATGCCTTTCCTACGTTTTTTTATTTATTTATTTATTTTTATTTTTGACAGGCAGAGTGGACAGTGAGAGAGAGAGACAGAGGGAAAGGTCTTCCTTTTTGCCGTTGGCTCACCCTCTAATGGCCGCCGCGGCTGGCGCGCTGTGACTGGCGCTGATCTGAAGCCAGGTGCTTCTCCTGGTCTCCCATGCGGGTGCAGTGGCCAAGGACTTGAGCCATCCTCCACTGCACTCCCTGGTCACAGCAGAGAGCTGGCCTGGAAGAGGGGCAACTGGGACAGAATCTGGCGCCCCGACCGGGACTAGAACCTGGTGTGCCGGCGCCACAAGGCAGAGGATTAGCCTATTGAGCCGCGGCGCTGGCCGCCTTTCCTATGTTTTTAAATAGAACTGTTGTAAAGTAACCTCTCGGGTTAAGATTTGTGAAAAAGCAAAAAATTCCTGATACACAGAGAATAGTTCATTGCTTTTAATTTAGTAGGTGCTATTCCAAGATTATATCCTCAAATACCAAGTTTTAATTTACAACAGACTAGGGGATGGTTTTAGAGACCGACCCAAAGACAGAATGGAACATTGTTTCATGACACAATAACTGATCAGATTCTGGAAGGGTAAGGTGACAAGGCCCGAGCTATTAAAGTCAAAACTCTTCTTTGTTTACCAATAAATCTATATGCAGCATAATTAAACCTACATATCATAGACGAAAAAGAACTGTTTTCTGTTATCGAAGAATTCAAGAGAGACAATTGTAGCCCATATCACGGCTTTTGGAAATTCCTTCATTTCCATCCTTTTATACTGATCCACACCTATAGTGACAATGTGAAGACTCCTCTCCACTCTTGAATTCAAGTTATCAAAAGATATATTTTAATGCTTTTCATTATAAAATTAAATTTTTACTGCAGAAAATATAAAACCAAAGAGAAGTCATGGGTGAAATGAAAAATGACCCCTAATACTGCCACCCAGTAATACTTCCTGTTGAAACCTGTTTCCAGTATTTGTACTATGCAAATGTATAATATTTTTTGTTTCATTTATTTTATGGGATCATAAAGTTGATTCTACTGGGAAGCTAACTTGTTTCATTTAACAATGTACCATGAACATTTTTCCCATGTCATTAACTACACTACAATAACTTTTAGTGGTTACATGGATACTGTTTTATGTATTGTAGTAGTATAATGAACTAAGCCACTACTCTTAGAAATGTAGGCTCTAATATTTTGATTTGCTGTTACAATCCATATGCAACCTGTAGCCATCTTTTTTGCTGTTGTTGTTGATGTTTTTTGTTTGTTTGTTTGTTTGTTTGTTTGTTTTTCCCTATATGACCTCAGGTTTGCTGTTTAAAGATGAGGATGATAATAGGATCTGCTCATAGGGCTGTTGTGAGAGCTTAAATGAACTAATTTATAGCAAATCACAGGAAGACAGTGAGAATTAACCATTTTAAAGTAAACATTTTACAGTTAATTTACAGTAAACATTTTACAGGTAATTTATTTGTACATTTTTGTACACTTTGAATTGTTACAGTTTTTAGATTAATGATGTTGTATTTTTATCACTCTTACTATATGGAAAGTCATTCACCAAAAATATATTGACATACATACTACCAGCAATATGTGAAAGCATCAATTTCATTGTATTTTCTTTGATCTATTTGAAAGAATTATTTCTTCTTTTCTGGAATGATTGATATAAAACTGTTTTATCTATGCTCTTTCAATTCACATTGTTTTATGGATGAACAGTTTTAAGTTGGTTTATTGATCATTTCTAAGTATTCATTTATGAATTCCTAGTTACTGCTTTATGAAGAGTTTTTCATCATTGTTTTTATCAAGTTCCAAGATATGTTTATATGTTCAAGGTAACTACCTTTTTACTTTCATATATACATATATGTATGTATATATATTTCAAGTTTATTTGTTTTTCAACTTTTATTATGTGTATCCTTTTATATCCATACAGAGGTATAATTTTTATATAACCACATTCATAAATCTTCCTCCCTTTAGAGTCACATTAAATGCTCAAATATTTTAAGACAATGGAAACACTCAGCTATTTATTTTCTTCTACAACTTGTACTGATTCAACTTTTGTTTAGCATTTTACCAAAGTTTATGGTACAATACAGAGATATGTCTTTTTTCACAAATAGTTGATAAGTTTAATATTCTAGAATTTTGCACACAAAGTGAGAGAATGATACTTTTATGATATTTAATTCCAAATGGCCAGTGTAAGTATTAATCCTTCATTGTTTTATAGCTGGTAATATGGTAATAAAATGTTTCTCAGCATTATAATTCTTTCAATTCTTCCTGTCACAGTTTTAAAGTTAAAATGATATATTATGTTGAATATTTTAAATTTAATTATTTATAATAAAATAGCATTAATATGGAAGCTCTTCAGTGCACAAATTTATGACTTAAATAGACTAAATATATCTCTCTATATTTAGCCCTCAATATTTATAATTATTTTTGTACTCAAACTAAATGCTTCTACTTTTGTAAGTTCTTAAAAATTTTAATATTAGTACAAGTAATAACCAGTTAAATATACAAAGAAGAGTACCACCCATGTATAATTTTTCTTTTGAAGTTTCCTGACATTTATTTTTTTCTTACTTAAAAATATCTGGGGGATCCTCATTGTGATGTAGCCTGTAAAGCTGCCTCCTGCAATGCTAGCATCTTATATGGGCACCAGTTCATGTTCTGGCTACCCCACTTTTGATCCAAGCTCCCTGTTAACGGCCTGGGAAAAGCTCTGGAGGATGGCCCAAAGGTTCAGGCCACTGCCACTCATACTGATGACCCGAATGAAGCTCTTGGCTTCAGTTTGGCTCATCCTTGGCTATTGGTTATGGCCATCTGGAGAATGAACTTGTGGCTGAATGACTCTCTCTCTTTCTTTGCTCTCTCCCTCTGTCTCTGTCTCTCTCTCTCTCTCCCTCCCTCCTTCTCTCTCTACAACACTTTCAAATAAATAAATAATCTTTTTAAAAAAACTAATATTTAGAATGTTTTGCTGAAAAATTTGTTTCCTTTTAACCAACATCAAAAAGAAATTATTTTGCTGAGAAGGGACATCAGGTGATTTTGGAACTGAGAAGTGTACACTCTTCCAGATCTGTCATTTCTTTTTGTTTCTTAAATCTTTCCTGTTGAATTTCTGGGCACTGTATGAAGAAAATCACATAAATCATAAATATTTAAATTACTTCACTTTAATCTTTACATTTACATATTTTTCTTAACTTATTGCATTGTACAGAAAGGTTAATGTTTATATTCACCAAAAGTTCCTGTCACTCACACAACGTGTGTGTGTGTGTGTAGTCCCTGCATATACTCATGCCTCACACTTTCATAGTTTCTTTCATTTTCCAAATGTCATTTAACTCATTTTCTCTCAATTTGTCTAACAAAGCTGTGATAGAGAGGTTTGATATTTTTCTAATTTAGAATATGGAAAGATTGATTTTTCAATGTTTATTTTAAATTTTATTTTTTACTTCAAACTCAGAGACAGAGATGGAATGGATCTCTAATTCACTGGTCTATTCCGTTAACAGGCACAACAGCCAGGGCTGGGCCCTGATGGAGTTAGAAGTCCAGAATTCAGGCTGGGTCTCCCACATAGGTGGCAGGAACCCAAGCACGTGCTCCATCATCTGCTGCCTCCCAGGATGCATTAGCAGGAAGCTGTGTTGGAAGTGGAGAAGCTAGGACTCAAGCTGCCACTCCAGGTTGGGATGCTGTTTTCTCAAGCAGTGACTTAACCCTCTATGCCAAAATTTACACCCTGACAAAGCAGATTTTTAATAGTTCGTCCAAGGCACTGAAAAGCAACTAAGTTATCACACGTTAATATCAATTCAGAAGGTACTGTTAAAGATCAAATGCTTAGGTACTGTGATACAGTAAGCAGGACAAAACAATTTATTGGTTGAAATGGGTTAGATTGTTTTGTTTTGTTGTGTTGTGTTGTAACTTAAAGAAAACACTCACTAAGTTTTTGTGACTTAGTATTTTACCTTTCTTTTCCAATAGCATGACCCATTTGGGGTGAGCAGTATGAGTAGGGTGTTTATTATAGTAGATTGGAAATCCCTGATGCTATTTCTAACTTCATTTTTGATGATCTGTATAGCAAGGGAAAAGAATATGGTTCCTTATCATCTGACCCTTAAAAATTTAATATACCAATGGCTCAGATGACAAGACCATAGCAGATTTGTGGAGGAGTACAATTTACCAAGTGCTTGGAAGGAGATGGTGAGAATATGAATAGCCCTGCTGACTCCACCTTTATTTCTAAAGCTAGCCATACTATCATCTGGAGAAGCCAGAAAAGTAAGTACATAATTGTAGTAATTGCAGTGTAAAGTCATTTATTGGGCAAAATAAAAATAGAGACAAATTTCTGTGTAGCGGTTGAACAAAATAGAATTTCCTTGAGGTTTAAAAAGAATGCTTTTAAGAGAAAATGACATGCGACTTGACCTATAAGGATAACTTTATTAGGTAGTCCAAAAATGAGGTTTTATTTATAAACTTCGTATTAACTAGAGAAATAGCTACTTAAAGAAGCAGGTATAAAAAGTTTCAATGTATTATTCAAAATTAGTAACATGACTTTAAATATATTACTTTGCCTTTCTTGACCTCAAGTTTTATGATGAGATAAGAAAATTAGACTAGTGAGAGTCTTGCCAGCTATAATATTCTACTTTAGAATTTTTAAATTTATATATGTTATTTGAAAAGCAGAGATACAGAGAAATAGAAAGGACAGATAAAGAGTCAGATGGACAGAAATCTTCCATCTATTGATTCACCTCCCAAATGCTTGCAACATCCATGGCTGGACCAGGCTGAAACCAGGATCTAGGAATTAGGTCCAGGTCTTCAATATGGGTAGCAGAGATCCATCTTGTTGAGCTGTTGGCTACTGCTCCCTGTGGTCTACCTTGGCAGAAATCTGGATTTGGGGGCAAGGCCAGTACTTAATCCTAGAAAAAATGAAATGAGTTGTTGGCATCCTGAGTGACAACTGTCTTTCAAAAATTTATTTATTTAATTTGAGAGGCATAGAGACAGGGAGAAACTTATAGCTCTCCTATCTGAAGTTCACTCCCCTAATGCCTGGGAGCCAAGAACAAATTTCAGGTATTCCAATATGGGTGAGAGGGATACAACTACTTGAGCCATGGGTTCCAAAAAGTGGAGCCAAGACTCAACCCCTGATACTCTGATATGTGATGTAGGTGTATCAAACAGTGTCTCAAGTATTGTATCGAATGCTCACCCTGCCAAAATTATGAAAAATGCCCACTCCTAATATCTTGGTAAGCACCTCACATCAAAAAAGGGCAGAGAGCAGAGAGAGGGACTGGTTTTTCATTATCTGTAGGAACTTTGATTATTTAGAAGGAGCTACCATCCTATGAAAGAATAGTATCAACAATTGCCAATGTTTTTCATGAGCCTAGAAGTAGGTAGTGCACAGGTGGGAACTGAGATGTGTAAGGAGTTGCTATCCCCACAATTTTCTGGCACAAAAAATAATTCCATTTCAAAAATTGTTAGGGCTATGATTAAATTAGATTTTAGAATAAATAAGTTTGATACATCAAATATGACTATAAGTGACCATTTGAGTCATCTAGAAATCAGTGTGCCCCTCTTTATTCAACAGACTTGCTCTGGCACTAATGAATGCAGCACCAAGTCCCACTCAGCCCTGGAGATTCACTTTCTCATGTGGATTAGCCTGCCTATCACTCTGACAGCTTGAAAGTGAAAGATGGTATGAAAAAAAAAAAAAAAAAAAAGGATACTGGTAACAGAAAGATCCAAGTGGAAAATACAGAAAATTTTTTTAAAAATGCCTTCTAAGAAGTGATTAATTTCTTCTATTCTTTAAATGAAGTATTAGAGAAAGGAAAGGTAAAAGTCCATCCTGGAGAGACTTTCATAATTTCCAAGCATCTTCCTCCAAGATTTAGATAGTTTCCAGCATCAGCAAGATCCAACAAGTGAGAATTTTTTCATGCACTAGAAACCACTATTAAAATAATAATTCACTTATTTTATTTTCAGCCAACAATAAGGAATAAATAAAAACTTCCCAGGCAATGAACTAACTTTTGGTTAAATTGAGTAATAGTGGTTTGATTTATTCTTTTCTGGGAAATAAGTAATGAATTTGTTCAACTCTGTCATTAAATGTACTTTCAGACTAACATGTTGGGTACAACAAGAGACCAGTGAGAATTTATTCTGCTTCTCCCCAGTGGGAAACTCCTTTACAGAGGTCAACCACTATGCACAATTGTCAAATTTTTCTAGAACAACTCTTATTTAACATTTGTGACCATTAAGTTACTCTTTCAACATTCTTACAGAGCAAAGAATTGTGCTGTTAATGGTAACTAAGCCAACTGGAGATGGAAAAATAAGTGGAGAAAGTATTAGTGAGAGATATGAAAAATGTGGGTAGACAACATGGGAAGCAGGATACACAGCAGACTCATAGAATGACAAATACCGTAAACAGCACTCTGGCTACACAATTGGCCCTTAAGGCAGTCAGATCTGGCTAAAAAGCCCATGAGAGCATTTCAGGCATGAAAAGCCAAGACATTGTGGCAAAAAATGACCTAAATTAAAGGTCTCTGTGAGTGAGATCCCAACGGAAAGGAGGTAACTTTCTCTGAAGGGAGGAGAGAATTTCCACTTTGACTATGGCCTTGTCTAACTAAGGTCAGAGTTTTTGAATTAAAGAGGCTTCCGTAGGCTTGGCAGCTCATGACAAGAGCTTCGGGTGATTACAACGGGAGTCACTGTGCAGTTACTCCCCGTGTATGATTTCTATCCTTAATGTGTTATACTATGTGAATTAATGGTAAAACTAGTATTCAAACAGTACTTTTACTTTATACTTTGTGTGTTTGTGTGGGTGCAATCTGTTGAAGTCTTTACTTAGTACATAGTAAGTTGATCTTCTGTATATAAAGAAAATCAAAAATGAATCTTAATGAAGAATGAAATGGGAAAGGGAGTAGGAGATGGGATGGTTTGCGGGTGGGAGGGTAGTTATGGAGAGAAAAACCTCTATAATCCAAAAGTTGTACTTTCGAAATTTGTATTTATTAAATGGAAGTTTTCTAAAAAAAAAGAAGAATGTGGGTATAAAGGGTGCATTAAAATAGATTATATAATTTTAATTTTATCTACATAATAATTGTTTCAATCCAATTTGTGACATATTTAATAAGGAATGCAGGGTATTTTAACTCAGAGTATAACCATTAAATTATCTAATTCTAGGATATAAATATATAGCAGTTATACTGAAACAGGTGAAATAGCTATATCTAGAAATGATTTCAAAATTAAGATATATACCATAATTATATATAATTATCTAATATTTGCTAAGTCTTTTTGTTCTCTCCTGTTCTTTACACTTGTCATATTCTCCAGACCTAATTCATACACACCTTAGAGAAATGTACTAGCATACTAACATCATGGTTTCTTTATCCAATAGGAAATTGCCTCTGGATGTTTACTAATATATTTGCCTAGCGTCTATTTGCTTTTCTGGTTTGTTTTACTTTTGACATTAAGATATCTATAAATGCTCCATAAATATGCATACTTGGAATTTAAGTGTACCCCTTTTTGACACCAATGTATTGAGATATATACAACAAATTACTGTGGTGTGTCACTTAAAATTACTACTCCTTTAATTTCTCCAACAAGATCTCTGCTCTTAATATAAGAGGAAGGCAATAAATTATTATTTTTATACAAATGAAAAGCTGGAGCTTGGAGAAATTAAAGGAACAGTCTAGTATTACCCAGTTAATGCAATGTGGCACTTCAAGTCTACCCACTTATATAATGTTCTATATATATGTAGAAAAAAGTTCTCTCAAATATTTTTTATCAACACAATTATGTATGTAAACCAAGCAATTCAATGTAATAAATGGAAAGTTCAAATAGCTATTGGAGAAGTTTGTCATTAAATTAAGATGTCTAACCATCCCTAACTATCTAACTATAACTCTCATTTCTTTACTTTTAAACTACAATTCCAGATCAGTACTGTCCAATGCAATAACTACCAATCATAAGTGGCCATTTAAGTTTAAAAGGAATAAATGACATTAAATAAAATTTATGATTTAGTATCTCATTTCTCTAACTGAATTTCAACTACTCATTTTGTCAGTAGCTAGCTCATGGTTATAACAATACACAGTACAAACAAAGCACTTCTTATTGAAGAATATACTTAACATGTATTTATACAAATATGCTGATGCATACTGATTGGTCATCATATCTATATCTTTTTGATGTACATATGACATATACATATTTTTAATTTCCCACACATGAGATCATGTTCGATCCTCATACATACATACATTAGTCACAGGTTACAATATGACAGCATAAGGCACAGATTAGGGACTGTTAGATATTTTTTGTTAGTAATCAGCTAAGATTCTATAAAGCAGTTAAAGCCTTTTCTTTTTAATTAACAATGCTGGGATTTAAATACTAGCTATGACACGTAGTACAAGTACCTGTGTGTGTGTGTATGTGTGTGTGCATTCATACAAAAGTGCTTGAAGAAATGGTCAGGGCAATGATGTTTGGAAAAAAATATTAAAGCAGTCATCCTTCAATACAGGATACAATAAATACCTTTTTTTCAGGTTATGTACTCATAACCCTCAGTGGTTTAATGAAATCATTTGAATCATGGATTCAGTTTTTTTCAAGTCCAATATATAGTAATTTTAAGTTAAGGCAAACAATTATGTACCAAAGTATTTACTAACATGTAGTAATTTTTATTTTTTATTGTTAAATTCATCCTCTTCCTTTTGAGTACAATGTTCTTTCTCCTTAAGTATATTATTTATTGGATCTTTTAATGTCAGTCAGGGATTAATTCACTCTCTCAATCTATGCTAGTTTTAGAATGACTTTAAGTGTTCTGTTATCGACTAATAATTTAGCTTAGTGTAAAATTCTAGGTTGACCATTATTTTCCCCCAGGACTTGGAAGAGATCAATCAATGGCCTTGTTCCAAGTATAATTGCTGAAATGAAGCCTGTCATCAATCTATTTCTCACTTTTATTATTCTATAATAGGTTCCTGCTTCATAATATTGAAAGTTTTCTCTTTTTGGAGATTTATTTATTTGAAAGTAAGTGACTTTGGCCGCCGCTGCGGCTCACTAGGCTAATCCTCCGCCTTGCGGCTCTGGCACACTGGGTTCTAGCCCCTGTCGGGGCACCGGATTCTGTCCCAGTTGCCCCTCTTGCAGGCCAGCTCTCTGCTGTGACCAGGGAGTGCAGTGGAGGATGGCCCAAGTGCTTGGGCCCTGCACCCCATGGGAGACCAGGAGAAGCACCTGGCTCCTGCCATTGGATCAGCATGGTGAGCCGGCCGCAGCGCGCCGGCCATGGTGGACACTGGAGGGTGAACCAAAGGCAAAGGAAGACCTTTCTCTCTGTCTCTCTCTCTCTCACTGTCCACTCTGCCTGTCAAAAAAATAAATTAATTAATTAATTAAAAAAAAAGAAAGTAAGTAACTTTGACCCCCACACACACAGAGACAGAGGAAGAGAGACAGAGAGAGAGAGAGAGAGAGAGAAAGAGAGAGAGAGAGAAATGGGAAGAAGGGAGAAATGAGAGGAGAGAGAGAGAGATCAAATTCTATCCACTGGCTCACTTCCCAGATGGTCAGAACAGCATGGGCTGGGTCAGGCTGAAGCCAGGAGCCAGAAACTCCATCCGGGTCCCCCATGTGATGGCAAGGACTCAGGATCAGAAGCAGAGATATAAGGACTCAAACTGACACTCTGATACATGGAAGTGAGTATCCCAAGCAGCAGCTAAACATGGCAGCACAACGTACTCTTTTGCTCCTCTCTACTCCCCAACCTCCTCTTTGTTTTCAAAAATATATATTTGGTTTAAAAGTTCTACTTGATTATTTTCATATTTCCTGATTTTTGAGCAGTTTTAAGTTTTTATTTTTCTTGACCTATTGAATATTCTAAATAATCTTTTTAATACTTATATTGCAATTTTTCCTTTTTTAACTGAAGACTTGTAATATGAAGCACTTGCTTCATTTCTCAGTAGCTACTTTTTTCTTGAATGTATAAAATTTATTTATTTATCTATCTATCTTTGGAAATACAACTTTAGGAATATAGTGATTCTTCCCACCTCACCCACCCTCCCACCCGCATTCCACTCGAATTCCTGTTTGTAGTGCCAATTGATCCTTGTTCGTTTGGTTTATTTCATGTTGTATCTGTAACTTTTTAGTGTGCACTCATCCTTGGGAACTTCTATTTTATTAATGTCTGTGTGTATGTGCTCTCTTCTGACTTAGTGAAGGAGATTTTTTTTTGTCTCAGCTCATGTCCCCAAAACTTCATCAGTTCTTGATTACTCTTTGTGTTACTTTTTCAGCTTATGGCTGTTTAAAGAAGGATATCATGATCCAAGCAAGACACTGTTGAAACTGAGCATGGCTTTATAGCGGGCACAAAGCAGGATTCTAGACTGAGGAGGACATATGATCATCCCACCCAGAATGCGGTACTGCAGTGATGAGAGGAATGTGCATAGGGAGGTGACTTGGTTTTCTTCAGGCAATAAGCCCTGAGACTATGGACACCTGCCATGAGAGTAAACCATACCCCTGAGGAAATGGAGCCACCTCTTAGGTCTGAAACTATGCAAGTTCCATTGCATAGATATCTGGGGGATTTAGTCAGGCGGTTCACTGTGACACAGATTTATATCGTGTGGGCGTTGTAGTCAAAGCTTCAGTTTCTAAAAGGCCTATATTCAGTTCTAATCATCAAATTGAGTGTTTTACTTATTCCCATTTTAAATACTTTATTTTTCCCCAGAAAGCTTTTGTTTAATGTATACAAACTTCATTCATTTCATAACTACAACTTCAGGAACATAGTGATTCTTTTACTATATGCTTACATGGACAGAATTAGGTTGTTCCTTTTCAACTTACTACACTTTATTTCTAATAAAATTTTAGGTAGATTATCCAATATATTTTAAATGATAGAAGGCATCTATATGTTTTATTCTATTTCTTTCCATATGTTTTCATTTCCATTTATGTTTCCTCAATGAACTCTAATAATTATATGTTTTTTGACGACTTCATCAGCAATATCCTCTTCTTTCTTATGCTGTGGGGTTTCTACTTTCCCCAGCTCTGCTACCATTTCAGATGTAAGTCAACAGTGGCAGGGTCTCTCCATAACTAATAAGGCAGTAAAATATTGCTAAACATCTGAGGGAGAGACTGACCTGCAACACTAATGCTTATGGGCCAAGTCCAGTCTACCTATTGATTTCATATATCCTGTGAGCTAAAGATTTTTTTTGGGGGGGGGCAGGCAGAGTGGACAGTGAGAGAGAGAGAAAGGTCTTCCTTTTCCATTGGTTAACCCCCCAATGGCCGCTGTGGCCGGCGTGCTGCGCTGATCCGAAGCCAGGAGCCAGGTGCTTCTCCTGGTCTCCCATGCAGGTGCAGAGCCCAAGCACTTGGGCCATCCTCCTCTGCACTCCCTGGCCACAGCAGAGAGCTGAACTGGAAGAGGAGCAACTGGGACAGAACTGGCATCCAACCAGGACCAAAACCCAGGGTGCTGGCGCTGCAGGAGGAGGATTATCCTAGTGAGCCACGGCGCCAGCCAAGATAATTTTTATCATTTAAATCTCAAGAATAGATTTTTGGACCATGCATATGATATAAAATTCAAACTTTAGTGTCCACTTACAAAGGCTTATTAACTAAACCATATTCATTTGCTTATGTACTGTTTTTTTCACTGATTTCACATTATAACAGAACTGAGTACTTATAGCAAACACCATTAGTCCCTCAATCCTAAATTATCTTTCACTTCATAGTAAAAATTCTCACCACTAGCCTAAACAATTAAATGTATGAGGTTTTATATATATATATATTATTTTTCATAATTCTGAAATCTGTAACCATTGGTGGGTAGATTGAAACTGAAATACTATGGTGCAAATAAGTTAATATTTTGCTTTAGAAATTAATAAGGTGGTAAAGGAGTAATATTTTATAATCTATTAGATTATATAAATATTGGCGCTAAATTAAAAAAATGGAAATAACATGTATCAAGTTATTCTGAAAATATCTTATACATAGAAGTTTGTGAATATTTCTAAAGAAGTTCTCTAATAAGCAACAGTATGTTAGAACATGGGAATCAATAACAGAAGAATAAAAGTAACATTGGGTAAAAATAAACAGCAGAAAACTCGCCGCACAAATTAGTGATGTTTTGAATAAGACCTCACAAAATACAGAATTAAAAAATTTCACTGCATTAAACACAGATAAACAAAAGCAACTTGCTAAGAGAATAAGAGATACACACCTTTCAGGAGAAAAGATAAGATAGTAAAAAAATCATATTAACCAAAGATATTCAAGACTGTCTCCTGAGAGGCAGATGAGTTTCTGTGAACATGAAAAGATATTGATGCAGCGAGAAACAATCAATCGTAACAAAAGGAAAGCAATTATAAGTTTATTAACTAGTTCTATATAATTATTAGGCATACTTCTGTATTGATAATTTAATAGAAAAAATTGGCAAGTGATTAACATGTTTCAAATACTGAACGAATTATACTTGATAATGTAATCTTTGGAACTACCTTTTTTTTTTTTTAAGATTTTATGTATTTATTTGAGAGGTAGTATTACAGAGAGCAGAGACAGAGAGAAGGGTCTTCCGTTGCTGGTTCACTCTCCAGATAAGCGCAACTGGGCTGATCCAAAGCCAGGAATCAGGAGCTTCCTTTGGGTCTCCCACATGGGTGCAGGGGCCCAAGCACTTGGGTCACCTTACACTGATTTCCCAGGCAATAAGCAAACAGCTGGATCAGAAGAGGTGTAGCTGGGACAGGAACCAGTGCCCATATAGGATGCTGGTACCTCAGTCGAGGCTTAGCCCACTATGTCACAGTCCTGGCCCCTGGAACTATCTTTTCTTTTAAAATATGAAGAACCACACCAAACTAAAGCATCCTAACCTGTGTGCATTTGAATGTACAAAGATGTTGTAAAAATGTGTTTGCTTATGTTTAATCGCTGGGGGAGCTGTATTTGTCAATAAGCACAGTGAGCAATGATCAAATTGTATCCTAATTGGATCCTTTGTTTTAGGCTGGTTTAAGGGGAGTAAGAGTCTGTATGGAGAAGTGAACACCAGGTGACAAGCACTGTGCTGGGTGATTTACATAGATTAATATTCACAAGACCCTGACAATGTATTCTGATTTATACACAAGAAAACTAGCATTACAGAAAATGAGTAACACGTGTTTTTGTCAAGTTAGTAAAAGTGGTTCAATTGAATTTAGAAGTCATGTTTGTTTAAATCCAGAATATTCTATCCTCAGGATTCTGATGTTCCATTTATATCAGGTCATCCCAAGTCAGAATTTAACTTTAAAAATATAGTTGAAAGTTAAAAAGCACAGACTTGGGACTTAGACAGACCTGGGTTGAATGGTAATGTGGATTATATTACTTCCTAACTAGGGAACTACTTAACCTATTAAATTTCAGTTTCTTTATATGTTAAATGTAAATAATAGTACCTATTACATGGAATTGTTGTAAAGGGCAAACTACAAGGTAAGACCCCTAGCATAGTGCCTGGAAATTAGAAAATTTCCCCCTGTGTGACAACTGTTATCATTAACAATGTATCACTATTGCTTTTCTATAAAAAAAACTCCATTTTTTTTCTCTAGATTGACTCCCTTTATGTGGCAAATCTTACAATTATTGCAGCCTTTATCACACACACTTTTTTTAGAAAACTTTTATTTAATAATTATAAATTTCAAAAGTTCAACTTTTGGATTATAGCATTTTCCCCCATAACCTCCTTCCCACCTGTAAACCATCAAATCTCCTACTCCCTCTCCCATCCTGCTCTTCGTTAAGATTCATTTTCAATTATCTTTATATGCAGAAGGTCATCTTAGTATATACTAAATGAAGATTTCAACAGATTGCACCCACAGACATACAAAGTATAAAATATTGTTTGAATACTAGTTTTACTGTTAATTTGCATAGTATAACACATTAAGGACAGAGATCCTACATGAGGAGAAAGTGCACAGTGACTCCTATTGTTGATTTAACAATTGACACTCTTATTTATGACACACACTTTTAATATTTGTTTTAAACAAAATATATGATATTCTATCAGATCTTAAAAGTCACTATTAAAATACTGACAACTATTTCATGTAACAAATATTATATCCTTGGTTCATTGGCTTATTCAAAACAAATAGCTTAGATTTCATCTCTAAATATTTCTTTTATTAGGAAGCACACAAATAATAAATTATTAATAAACAAAAAACTTCAGGTAATAACATATACTATAAAGAAAATGAGGTAAAGGGAGAGAGAAGAGACACTTTTTATAGGGTACCCAAGGATGGTTTGCCTTTCTGAAAGTGACCCTTGGGAAAAGCTTTTAATGGAGACCAGTACAGAGCCAAGTCTATGCATACAAAGAAAAATGGAGAGATAGGCAAATAGAATAGTAGCTGCAAAATCCTGGGTGACTTAAGGGTATGGACTAGTGATAAAGAAAGGAGATAAAAATCAGAAGACAGTAGGCATAGAACATTGATTTAGACAGTAATCTAAATGTCATGGGTATCTACTGGAAACTTTTGAATAATAAGGGATATGACACAGTATTTTTAAAAGATTGGTCTGCTCCCTTTGACTCTTAGTCCTTTCATTATGATCAATTGTGAACTGAAATTGATCACTTGGACTGGTGAGATGGCATTGGTACATGCCACCTTGATGGGATTAAATTGGAGTCCCCTGGTATGTTTCTAGCTCTACCATTTGGGGCAAGTCAGCTTGAGCATGTCCCAAATTATATATCTCTTCCCTCTCTTATTCCTACTCTTATGTTTAACAGGGATCACATTTCAGTTAAATTTCAACACTTAAGAATAACTGTGTATTAATTACAGAATTAAACCAGTCATATTAAGTAGAACAGACAAAAAAACTACTAAGAGGGATAATGTATTAAGTTGTTCATTAACAGTCAGGGCTATGCTGATCAAGTCACCGTTTCCCATAGTGTCCATTCCACTTCAACAGGTTTCCTTTTTGGTGTTCAGTCAGTTGTCACCGATCAGGGAGAACATATGGTATTTGTCCCTTTGGGACTGGCTTATTTCACTCAGCATGATGTGTTCCAGATTCCTCCATTTTGTTGCAAATGACTGGATTTGGAGCACATAAGCAAGTCTAGTACCTGCTAATACTAACCGATAGAATAAATAAAGGGGAGAGTGATCCAACATGGGAAGTGAGATACTCAGCAGACTCATAGAATGGCAGATGCCCTAAATAGCACTCTGGCCTCAGAATCAGCCCTAAAGGCATTCGGATCTGGCTGAAAAGCCCATGAGAGTATTTCAGGCATGGAAAGCCAAGACACTCTGGCAAAAGATCTCTGTGAGTGAGATCCCAGTGGAAAGAACAGGTCTTCAAAGAAGGAGGTACCTTTCTCTGAAGGGAGGAGAGAACCTCCACTTTGACTATGACCTTGTCTAAACAAGATAAGAATCGGAGAATTCAGAGGGCTTCCATAGCCTTGGAAACTCATGACTGGAGCATAGGGTGATTACTGATGCCATAGACAGGAGTGTCAATTGGTAAAGTCAACAACAGGAGTCACTGTGCACTTACTCCTCATGTAGGATCTCTGTCCTTAATGTGCTGTGCATTGAGATTTAATGCTATAACGAGTACTCAAACAATATACTTCACTTTGTGTTTCTATGGGGTTGCAAGCTGTTGAAATCTTTACTTAATGCATACTAAACTGATCCTCTGTAAAAAAAAAAAAAAAAAGAAAAAAAAAGAAACTATCAACTCCCAACTTGACTCTCACTGGGATTAAACATGACAATAGGTCTGATCTGATTTCATCATCATTAAAAAAAATCATCTATTATTTTTCACTTTATGTTTCTGTGTGGGAGCAAACTGTTGAAATCCTTACTTAATGTATACTAAGCTGATCTTCTGTATATTAAGATAATCGAAAATGAATCTTGATGTGAATGGAAGGGGAGAGGGAGTGGGAAAGGGGAGGGTTGTGGGTGGGAGGGACGGTATGGGGGGAAGCCATAGTAATCCATTATTCGTACTTTGGAAACGTATATTCATTAAATAAAAGTTAAAAAAAAAAAAAAAGATTGGTCTGGTTGTTGGTTGGAGGATAAAGGGGATAAACGGAGTCAGTTACAAAAACACAGTGCTGGTATACAGGGCAGATTAAATGGTGGATTGGACTAAGGACTATAATGTGGTAACAAGTACCCTGATTTTGCAGATGGAGATTAAAGAATTGCTGCAAGACTCAAACTTATTCTATAGTTCTTTGCAAAAAAAGCTATTTATTTCATCACGTAATAGTTACAAATGAGTAATTTGTCAAAGTAGCATGTCAGTATGACAAGTCAAAGCTGATGAAGACATGAACAATCTTTTTAACTCTGCATAATAAATGCAGAGCCACTTATATTGCTTATAAGTGGCTTAAGTGAAATTTAGAGTTAAAATATTTAACATTCATAAAATTTAGTTCAAGATTACCACAGAAAATTCTATTAGGGTACTTAATTGCCCTTCTCAGGCCCTTTTCTATATTAACACCCATTCTCCTGGTATCTTTCATATGGATGATAAATATTTTCTCTATATCCCTAAAATGCTACATTGATAATCATTCTCATCCCTTTCTCCCTTTCAGTCAGTGTTATGTAACTTAAATATTTCCTAACAATGAACTTAATATCCACTTGTTAAACAGCATGTAATCATTTTGTACATAGCACAAATTTGATTGACCAAAGTGTTCACCATTACCTTGAGGTCATCACTATATCGGAAATGATGAGATCAGGGCAAAATTATCTTTGAAGTATTCTATACTTAGCTTTGGGTAAAATTGTCCAATAGCTTCCATGTCGGGGTGGAAATAAAGTTTGCTGTGAAAATTTTTGGTTCATAGAACTTGAGGTTCACTTAATGTGGTTCCTTTTGTTTTGATGCATTATGTCATTTAAACATTTAGCAAATGCTAGTTTTAATTTTAGTTTATTGAGTAACTACCACACTATTTTCCACAATGTTTGTACTACTACACAGTAAGGTGACCATAAATAATGTTAATGTACTATTTTTTTTTATTAATAAACCAAATAGGAGATACAACTTTGGATATTTTGCCATAAAGAAATGTGAAGTGTTAGAGAAGACAGATATATCTACCCAGATTGGATATTACACAATGCATATATGCATCGGAACATCACATAGTACTTCACAAATATGGATAATCCTTACATTTAAAAAGTTGTTTTGAAAGGGTAGTATTGGAACTGGCGCTGTGGTGCAGTGGGTTAAAGCCCTGGGCCTGTGGATTCAGCATCCCATGTAGGCACGAGCGTTTGAGACCTGGATGCTCCACTTCTATTCCAGCTCTCTGCTAATGTGCCTAGAAAAGCAACAGAGGATGGCCTGGCTCCTTGGGCTCCTGCACCCATTCGGGAGACTCGAAAGATGCTCCTGGCTTTGGATCAGCATCAGCTCCAGCTGTTGCAGCCATTGGGGAATGAACCAGGAGATGGAAAACCTCTGTCTCTACATCTCTAACTCTGTATTTCAAATAAATAAATCTTCAAAAAAAAAAAAAGTGTACCACCTAAGTTCTCACTACATTCTAGTTCCTCCTTTCAAACTCATATGCCACATAGTTAGTGTTGGTGGTGCTCTGACCTACAGTGGTCCTTCTGCCCAGAATACAGCATGGTTAATAGGACATCCATCACAGGGTTCATCTTGTACAAGTTCATCTTGTACATGATCAGGGGCCTCTGAGATCCTGTACCAAGGATGATACTTCCCTGCCTTCAAATGTATAACATTACCAGAGATACCACACAGAATGAGAACTTTGAAGTTTGCCATCCTGGATGTTATACACCTTAACCAACCAACTAAATTTATCTTAGATGAGTGATTTAACTCCAGTGATGGTCAATTGCCTACTTTTGGAGTAGAAAAGAGTAACTACACGCTAAATGAAACTTACTTAGCTCATGTCTTCTAACATGTCAGTGCCCAACAAACGATGGGAATTATTTTCCTTTATGGTGTAAAAAATAATGTAGTATACTTTCAATAGGTATATTGTGTGGTTAACATGAGATCACTATGTTGTTCCGTGTTTATTGATAGAACAAATAAACGAGGCCCTTGGGAATCAGGAAAATAGATAATGCCAACAGTTGGTTGAATCTTATGAAAACATGGCTAAGAAATATAATGTTCTAAAACATGCCTAAACATGCCTACATATATTTCACCTAAGAACTACATATGCATATACTTATATTTCACCTAAGAAATATATATAGATATATTTACATATACATTTTGCCTAAGAAAATATATATGTATATTTCTATATATATGTATTTCTCCTTTTGATGAGCTTTGTTTGTAATGCTACCATATTTTTATTCATATTTGAATATACTAAAAATTACTTTTAACTCACACCTTAAATATCCTTCAAGGATTTAATGGGGGAATAAATGGATTTTTGTTATCTAAATGAAGTGCAGGCCTTAAAGAGCAGCAAGAGTAATTTATCAGACAAAGCTAGTATATATGGTTTTAAATTCTATTTGTAAATGTTGGTTGGAATGCAGAGGTTCTCAATAAATGTTTTGCCTGATGCTGAACGAGAAAGATAATGAAGATTATGAAGATACCTTCATAAGCCATGTGCTGATTGTGTGGTCATTAACAATGGTACTTAATTAATTAATGATCAAAACTCTCCTAAAAATTGTTTCTAAATGCTTATGCTAGAAGGATTACTTTCCTAGAGTTTTCACATTATGCCCAGTGTTGTGCTTAATGCGTGGCACCAAACAGCATGCAATTCTACTACAGCTATAAAAGGGAGAAGGGGAGACTTGACCGTTCATATTTTCCTGTACTATAAAGAGCATGAAAAGTCAGTGGTAATGGTTACAGCTCTGGTCAAAAACAATCAGAATGGCTTAAATAACACCAAGGTTAAACACCTTTGGCTGTTCTAAAACAAACAGTAACTTTAATAAAGACAATCTAATACAAGAATTATTGACCCAAAATATAAATTTGTACAGATTAGAAAAGGCCTCTCTTCAGTCAAATTCTACAGAACTATTTTTCATACCCTCAATAGCTCTACTCAGGAAAACTTCCAGAGTCCATTAGAAGAATGCAGGATGGAATTTAAACACACATGGCAAAAATTTACATTCTTACACATCCCCAATGTCACATGTGGCACTTGCACAGAAAGTATTCCACATTCATCCACTCCCCACTCACTCCAATGAGGTGTCAGGTTCAGAACTAGAGAGTGGAAAGAATTAGTCCTCAGAGACCAATGGATGGGTAATAGATAGCAACCTGGGGGTACACTTTGAGCGCTTTGGGATCAAGGCACGGCTGAACACAGATGGCGTCAGGTAGGATTAGATGAGGATTCTTGCTATTCCACCATTTCACCTGTGAGCCTCTGATCTCTATGTCCACAGTGTGAATGGTATACTCTTACACGCGCTTTTGTTGCATTATACAAAATGTAAACAATCATACAGAACAGACACACCTATGAGAAAAGATAGGACATTTTCTCACATTTTTCTGATATTCCTGTTCACAAACTATGCCCGGACCATTAATTATTTATTGTTATTAGTTCCAGAAAGAAAAGATGGCAATCTAAAATGCATAATCTATCCATAATAGTATTTTTCTTTTGAGAAATTTTCCATTTATTTTTCTTTATATAACGTAGTTAACTATTTTATCTATGTGAGAGTGACACAGGGATTCAGAAATAATTAAATTTTAATTACTTTACAGGGAAGAAAGTTCACACTCAGAAAGACTAAGGTGCTCAAAGTGATATAGGATGTGTTCAGGATGGCAAACTTAAACTCCTGGGCGCTCAATGTTTAGTATCATTTTCATTATAGTTGTATGATCATTTTGTGAAAACGTTGTTCTTTACTGTCGTATGTGAGTTAAATATGTCTTGTTTTTTGCTAGTCATGCCTTTAATCTTGCCCTTTCACTAAACCTTTCATACTACTGCTGTGATTATTCTAAAACAGAAATAGAATTAAGATTAGGCAAATGTCTTACATCGTATATTAATGTATTTCTCATCCATATGCATTGACCTGTCTATTCTTTCAAAAATTACCTACCAGTACATAACAGATTCTGTCTATGGATTAATGAAGAAAACACACATGGTCTTTGATCTGGTGTATCTAATGAGAAACATGTATTGTAGCAAAAGAGAAAAATACTATAAATATAAATGCATACATAAAAATTGTACTTTAATCCAAGAAGAAAAAAATGGGGTACAATGTTGGTGGTGCAGGAGAGAGAGGGGTTTACTAAAGATACCAAGTCATTCAGGTGAGACAAATGGGACCCAGAACACAGGTAACAGAGTCTGCACGATTGAGCTATGAGCTCTGACTTCATAGTAAATCATACTTTTGCAATCTGATCTCTTTTCTCTCCATTCTCATCTCCCTCCTTTTGTCCTTTTGCTCCATAAAACGTTCATGCACTCTTATCTGAAATCTATTTTCCTCTTCTTTTCCTGGCAATACAGTTCAGACTCCAAGATCTAGTTCAAAACTATACCTGCTGCTCTGACAGGTGGAACTCACCGTTGTCTACCTGGTGGTCCTATTGCTTTGCATATACTTTATTATTTTTTTTTTTTTTGCAGTTTTCAATCACTATTGAGTACATCACCTGATGTGTTTGTATTTAAAAGTATGAATTCAGCAAGATTATGAGCGATGTTATTGATTTTCTTAATTCTCATAGGAGGTAGTTAACATACATTTACCTAAATGAATGCAATACTTACTTAAATTCCCCACCTTACAAAATCAGAAGGGAATCAGTGACAGTCAGGACTAGAAGACAGAACTCTAAATTCTCATCTCAGATCTACTGGGGCATTCTAAATGAAACAAATTGGGGTGCAGCTTTACAACATAGCATATTAGCCAAAAGACATAGACAATTTACACTGCGTTTGAAGAGGCAGATAATATTGGTTCCCCATGCAAATTCTAGGAAAATGTGTTTGGAAAATGACATTCAATTTAGAGCACTGCCAAACTGCATAAACATTAGGGCACAGAAAAGAAAAACAGAATATGTTAAGCAAATGAACAAGCTGGCTTAGCCAGTAATCACAAGAATTCACACCTAAATTGGCTACTTGACATGAAGCAAAAGAGCATATGAGGGTGTGGAATATTGGATATTTTATCAAAGTAAGAAATAAAATATAATATTCAGCCAAACTCTATTAAAATAGCCATTATATTTTAATAAATAACTAACATGAGTAGATATAGCTCTACACAGTTAAATAAGGTTAATCTGGGGGTAGGTATTTGGCCTACCAGTTAACATCCGCATGTCCTGTATCAGAGAGCCTGGTTTTGAGTCCTACCTCCAATCCTAATTCCAGCTTCTGATAATGCAGGCTGTAAGAAGCAGTGATAACTAAAGTCTTTCCACCCTGGACTGTATCCCCATGTCCCAGCCTTGACATTTTCCACTTCCAGGCATTGTGGACATCTGGGGAATGAACTAGCAGATGGGAAGTTTCTCTGTCACTCTCACTTCTATTCAAGTAAATAATTTTTGTAAAAAAATATAATTAATTGGTATGACTTATTTAACAGGTTGAGAAAAGGTGTACAATTTGCTAAAATTATACAGCTAGAACTAGAATTCAATGTTAATCGCCTACCTCTTAGAGTGTGCTCACTAACATGCTGTTCTGAAATGAATTATCCATAAATGCAGCTTGGGTGGACTAAGTCATGGGAGGAATATCCAGGTTTAAGATGTCCTGCCCTTAGAATCTGATCATTTTGCTGAGATGTATCCACCCTGCGGTCGAGTGAAAAACATGGGCATGTCTTACATCAGACAAGAGTTAAGTTTCTCAGTAGTTCTGCAGAAATAATATTTGGTAAATCATACTGTGTTATAAATGGACTTTTATCTCACAATTATAAAAAAAATCTGAAACACAGTATTCTCCAATATTAAAAATGAGTTTAAAAAAACTAATTTTGAACAGTGTTCCTGGGTTTGTGTCCCATTTCCACCTGCAATTCCAGCTTCCCACTAATGCAGATCCTGGGAGGCAGCAGGTGATGGCTCAGGCAGTTGAGTCCCTGCCACCCATGTGGGAGAAAAGGATGAGTTACCAGTTCCCACCTTCAGTCTGGCCCATCCCTGGGTGTTGCATGCATGTGGAAGAGTAACCAGCAAATCTCATTCATATATTCATTCATTCTCATTAATATTCTTTCTCTCTCTCCCCTCCCATTTGTTTTTCTCCCTGTATCTCTGCCTTTCAAATAAAATAAACAAAAATTTCAAAAATCTAATTTTATCATACAATTTGTCACATTTTTTTAATTTTATTTTATTTTAATTTTATTTTACTTTATTTTTGACAGGCAGAGTAGACAGTGAGAGAGAGAATCAAAAAGGTCTTCCTTTTGCCGTTGGCTCACCCTCCAATGGCCGCCGTGGCCTGCGTGCTGCGGCCAGCGCACCACACTGATCCAAAGGCAGGAGCCAGGTGCTTCTCCTGGTCTCCCATGGGGTGCAGGGCCCAAGGACTTGGGCCATCCTCCACTGCCTTCCCGGGCCACAGCAGAGAGCTGGCCTGGAAGAGGGGCAACCGGGACAGAATCCGGCACCCCAACCGGGGGTAGAAGCCAGTGTGCCGGCGCCACAGGCGGAGCACTAGCCTACTGAGCCATGGCGCTGGCCCTCATATACTTTATAAAGCAGTGCCACCTTGGATTCACTACATTCCCATCCTGAGTGTACTCCCACTACTCAGTGCAAACCTATTTTATTTCCCTTGGTTTCCATCCCACTTGTACCTTCAAGCTCTTTTCCTTGTCTTTTTCCCAAGTCTTCCCACCTCAGGCACTACACGATGCTTATTTTGTTGATAATATATTTTAAATCCTGCTTCTTTTCAAGAAAATTGTGATGATATCAAAGAGAGAAATGTCCTGTTGTTCTCTGAGTTTGATCTTTTGCCCTAACACAAGATGGAGAATGCAGTGCTAATTGCTGTAGGGGATGGGGAGTAAAGTTGCCATGTCTGTTGACCAGTGACATGACCTTGAGCAGATCCAGACAAGCTTTGTGCTTCCTTGCGTGTTACTTTCTTAACTTTCCAAGGCTGAAGCTTGAAGTGTAGATATAAGTAACAGTGGATCAGGAGATATTTTTTGGATTGATGTTCCTACACCAAACCCAACCTCCAGGCAGGTCCAGTTCTTTGGGAGCTCAGCTGAAGTGGCAAATGGAAGGCAACAAAGGTGTCATTATCTTGCATTTCTCTTATTGGACATAACCTCTGAACAGTGTCAGCAGTGCTCATAGGAAGAAAGTCCTGCTTATCAGGGCCTCTTATTTGCAGTGGCAGCTGTCAGAGCAGGCCGTTAGGGCCCAGATTTGAGACTGCAGGGGTGGAGAATAACCTCCCCATTCCTTGTTTGTTTCTATTGTCACTTTAGCTTTTCTGTTTTTAATATGAAAGAGTGAATTCTAAATCATGTGTCGTGGTTCAGAGAAGATGGAAACAGAGATCAATTATGCTGTTTATCATTTCCACCTATCGGAAAATGGATATATATGTCACTACTAAAGCTCAAAGCACAATTCACAATATTTTGCAGCGTTTAGTGTACTATACACAAGCATATCATCTTCAGGTTAGAGGAAGTTGTTTCTTTATTGGCCATTTTTTTTTAATTATTCATTGCTTGACAAAACTCAAGACCTGTTAGTATTTCTATCTGATTGAAATCCTGAGTTCCATTATTGAACATAGAATAAAATGGCTGAAAGAAAGTTACAACTACAACACTGAACAAAAAGAGATGTGGTACTCACATAATTTATGAAGAAAGTTAGATATAAACCTACAATATACATATATATGTACAACACACATAGATACACACATATATACATATATGAGTATAACACAGAAAAATTATGATGTATAATGAGATTATGGAGATGCCTTATTGGGTGAATTCATATTTAACGTCCATAATAAGATTTATTTGTTTGCTTATTTGAAAGGCAGAGTGACAGAGAGATGAAGAAAGAAAGACAGAGATCTTCCATCTAATGGTTCATTCTTCAAATGGCCCCAGTAGCCATATCTGGGCAAGGTCAAAGCCAGCAGTCAAGAACTCCATCTTGTTCTCCCACATGGGTGATAGGAGCCCAAATATTTAGGCCTTCTTCCACTGCCTTCCCACTCTCCTTCACAGGAAGCTGAATCAGAAGCAGAACAGCCAAGCTTGAAATAGCACTCCAGTGTAAAATGCCAGCAATGCAAGTGGTGGATTAACCAGCCCTGCCACAAAAATCCCCCCTTATTTAATCTCAATAGCATTATCAATAGCTTAATATCTTGTAGATTTTATAAATATATATTCCTCAGAAAGGCTGAAGAAAATATATTTTGCAATTATTGTAGGAACTCATAATCAGTCTAAGATCTCTCCTCATCCTCTATCTCCTATGTTGCTTCTAATCTGTGAAGATTCCACTTTAACATAGGGATGGTCTGTCTGATGTGTCATCCTGGGTACAGAAAAAGGTCCATGCATTCAGTTTGATACTTTGTTAGATGTTACTCTGAAGTTATCTTACAGATATAATAATTAAAGTTCAGATTCAGTTGATATTAAATAAGGGAGACTGTTCTAGAGAATATTTGCATGCCTGAAATTAAATTAAGAAGCCTTAAGAACAGAAGAGGCTTAGAAAAGCAAGGCATCCCACTTTGGACAGGAGCTTTATCTCACGACTATGAGGTCAAGCTCTTCCTTCCTGATAGTGGGTTCTTTGGATTATGGAGTTACCTAGTAAATGTCTCAAAGCATGTGAGTCAATTCCTTGTAATAGTTCTCTTAATATATACTCTTCCAGGGCTGGTGCCATGGTGCACTAAGTTAATCCACTGCCTGCAGCGCCGGCATCCCATATGAGCGCCGGGTTCTAGTTCCGGTTGCTCCTCTTCCATCCAGTCCAGCTCTATGCTGTGGCCCAGGAGGGCAGTGGAGGATGGCCCAAGTGCTTGGGCCCCTGCACCCACATGGGAGACCAGGAAGAAGCACCTGGCTCCTGGCGCAGCTCCAGCTGTTGTAGCCATCTGGAGAGTGAACCAATGGAAGGAAGACATTTCTCTCTGTCTCTCACTCTTATTGTCTGTAACTCTACCTGTCAAATAAATAAATAAAATCTTTAAGTATATATATATGTGTGTGTGTGTGTGAGTGTGTGTGTGTATATATATATATGTGTATATATATATATATATATATATATATATACTCTTCCAAGTTCTTCTCTTATTGTATTCTGCTTCAGATACTCCGATTTGAACCTCACACAAGGGATAGGAAGGGAGCTAGCTCTTCAAGTATCAGTGACATAAGTTGGAAAAAAATGAGGTAACAAATATTTTTTTTTCCAGAATAAAAAAAATATATTTTGAAGTAGTAAAACTTGTTCCTTATGGCCGGCGCTGCGGCTCACTAGGCTAATCCTCTGCCTGCGGTGCCGGCACACCGGGTTCTAGTACTGGTTGGGGTGACGGATTCTGTCCCGGTTGCTCCTCTTCCAGGCCAACTCTCTGCTGTGGCCCGGGAGTGCAGTGGAGGATGGCCCAAGTGCTTGGGCCCTGCACCCGCATGGGAGACCAGGAGAAGCACCTAGCTCCTGGCTTCGGATCAGTGCGGTGCACTGGCAGTAGCAGCTACTTGAGGGGTGAACCAACGGAGAAAGGAAGATTTTTCTCTGTCTCTCTCTAACTCTGCCTGTCAAAACAAACAAACAACAACAACAAAAAACACTTGTTCCTTCTTCAAAGACAGTTTTCCAGGCCTCCACTGTGCCAAGCTTAGTAAAAGGAGTGGAATAATGGATGTATGTTTCATTCACAGCCCTAAGAGAAAGGATATTTAAACTAAAATTTAGATTTGTCTTTAGGTCACACCCTTACTGCTTACTAGTGTGTCACTTCAGACAGGAGACACAGCTTTTGTGAATCTCATTTTTGGTTGATGTCTGATACATCTCATGATTCCTGTCTTGCCTACATCTGGACTTGCTGTGAACATTAACAGATTATGGATGTAAAGGCATTTTGCTTAGCATCCACGCTTTTAACAAAGTAATGAACAAAGCACCACAGCAGATGCAATTCTGGTTCTGTGTTATGTGTTTGAACTGCAGCAATACCTCAGCAGATTCGCACAGCACAGGGACACAATTCTTTCATCTTATTATGATGTGTAAGGATGAAAATTGTAGGCAACAGAACAATGTTGGCATTCCATGTCAAAGCACAATAGGAGCTAGAATAAAAAACGTTATTATTAAGTTGTACAATCTCTTCAGATTCTTTCTCTTTGAAATACGTCAGATGCAATTTGTTGGGATTTGAGGCAACAGATGATTGAAATTATTAGAAAATATATCTATCACAGATAGGCATTGTTTATGAAAACTTAGTAATGGGAAACACAGATGGGGTAGATGTTTGTCACAGCAGTTAAGTTGCTTCTTGCGACGCCTGTATCCCAATAGTGGAGTTTCTGGTTTGAGGCCTGACTACTCTGTTTCTGAACCAGCTTCCTATTTATGCTTAAGCTGGAAGACAGTGTGTGATGGCTCAAATACTTGGGTCCCTAACCCCTGAATGTGAGACCCAGATTGAATTCTAGTCTCTTAACTTCAACTTGGCCCAGTCCCACCTGTTGCAAGCATTTGAAACATAAGATTTTTCTCCTCTGTCCCTGTCTCTGATTTTCAAATAAAATTAAAATATATTTTCAGAAAAAAATTAAAGAGGGGCTGGCATTGTGCAGCACGTTATGCTGCCACTTGCAAAACCAGCAGTCCCGATGGGAGAATGGACCCCAGTTAGAGATGGATCAAGTGCGTGGGCACCTGCTATCAACTTGGGAGACCAGATGGAATTCTGGCTCCTGGCCTCATCCTTAGTCCAGGCCTGGCCATCTGGAGAGTGAACCAATGGATAGAATCTCCCTCCCCACCCCCTTCCCTCCCTCCTCCTCTTCCTCCCTCCTACCCTACTTCTCTGTCATTCTGATTTTCAAAGAAATAGTCTTTTTAAAAAATTTAAATAAACATACACAGTTACCAAGAAACACTAGAGCACACATTCATAGACGTGCACATACACACATACACGCTATAAATCATTTTCTAGATTTCTACTTGTACTTCTTTATTTGTTAAACAATAAATATTTTTAGTTATCCCTTCATTATACTATTGAGAAACTTTTTGCATTGAGGTTTTATTTTATTTTATGGTTAGGATACCAGTGTTAGGAAAGGATAGTCAACAAACTAGTCTAGGTCTATGAAGTTTTCAGGATTTTCCTCCAATGATTCAAAGGAAAATAAAGATGAAGGGATGTTACACTGAATTTTCAATATTTGTTGTCCCAGACTTAATGAATAAGACTTTAAAAAGAAGAAAATAAAATATTTCCTAAATCATGTCTTTTGTTGTTATAATGATTTCATTCTTCTACCAGCAGTCACATGTGTTGACAAACAAAAAGAGATTATGGATGCTTTTGTTAATGAGAGAAAAAGGAAGGAAACCTAGTTACCATTTTCTATATTCAATATTTTTGAGGTTTTGAAAGCAATCCCAAGTAAACAGAGATTGGAAGTTAACAACTTGACTAAGTTTAAGTTTACCAAAAAAAACTCTCTCTATTCGATATTTAAAATTCTTTCATCCTAAGAACTCATTACCTTAAACACTTTAATAAAAATACCATAGAAGTTAATATAATAATAAACTACTGCAACGTGGTAAGGTAAAGACATCATGGTCATTCTCAACGGTGTTCATCTTCTTTTGAAACACTCTTGTAAAATGGTACTTTTGTTAGCATTGTAATGATCTTTTGCCTAAATAAGTACCTTAACTTCGTATATTTAACTGAACAATAAATTGTTCAGAACAAACTATATACATATCACTTATCAGATTAAAAGACTTCTTTTCATTAATGAGTTTGTTAACTTATTTTTGTTTTCATATTAATATCTATTATTGCTGATTATAGAAGTAATGGAAGCAGTGGAAAAACAGTTTGGAATATAAAGTATTTGTTCCTTTAAAGGTCAGACTTGGGGACTGAACAATGTGTTCCTGAGTAAAGAGTGGGTCATAGAAGAGATCAAAAAGAAAATTTAAAAAAATTCTGAAAGGTATCAAAACCTATGGGATATATCAAAAGCAGTGTTAAGAGAGACATTTACAGTAACTGGTGCCTACATCAAGAAATTGGAAAGGCATCAAATAAATGAGATATCAACGTATCTCAAGGACCTAGAACACTACAAACCAAACCCAAAATTAGTAGAATGAAAGAAATAATTAAAAATAGAGAAAAATCAATAAAATTTAAACAAAAAACTACACATGATCAGTGAAGAGCTGTTTAAAAATTTTTTTTAAAAAATGATACACTATTGGCCCCCCCCCCAAAAAAAAGAGGGAGGAAACCCAAATTAATAAAATCAGAAATGAAAAAGGAGATTTAACAATAGATACCACAGAAATAAAAAGAATCACCAGGAATTACTACAAGCAGCAATATGCAAAAATATTGGAAAATTTAGAAGAAATGAATAGATTCCTAGACATGTAAAATCTACTAAAATTGAGTCATGAAGACATAGAAAACTTAAACAGACCAATGACCAAGACAGATCTTAAATTAGTAATAAAAACCTTCCCAACAAAGAAAAACCCAGGACCGGCTGGCAACATTGTTGAATTCTACCAGAGTTTTAAAGAAGAAGAAATAATTACAAAATTTCTCAAGCTTTTTAAAAAATTGAAAAGGAGGGAATCCTCCCAAACTCCTTCTATGAGTCCAGCATCACCTTAATTTCTAAACCAGAAAAAGACACAACAGGGAAAGAGAACTATAGAATAAAAATGTAAAACTATAGAATAAAAATGTAAAAATCCTCAACAAAATGCTAGGTAGTCAAATCCAACAACACATTAGAAATATCATTTACCCGGACCAAGCAGGATTTATCCAAAGTTTGCAGGGTTGGTTCAACATATTCAAACTAATAAATATGCTACATTACATTAACAAATTGAAGAACAAAAAAATCATATGATTATCTCAAAGATGCAGAGAAAACATTTGATGGCATCCTTTCATGGCAAAAACCTTGAACAAATTGGGCATAGGACTATCTCTCAATGCAATCAAGACAAATTATGACAAATCCACAGCCAGCACCTTATTGAATGGGGAAAAGTTGGAAGCATTTCCATATGATCGGATCCAGGCAAAGATGCTCACTTTCCCACTGCTATTTAATATAGTGCTGGAAGTTTTACCCAGAGCCATTATGCAAAAAAAAAAAAAAAAAAAAAAAAAAGGAAATCAAAGGGGACAAATTGGACAGGAAGAAGTAAAAATATCCCTATTTACAGTTGTCCTTGGGTCCCTGCACCCGCGTGGGAGACCGGAAGGAAGTACCTGGCTCCTGGCTTCAGATCCACGCAGCTCCAGCCCTGTTTCAGCCATATGGGGAGTGAACCAACAGAGGGAAATCTCTCTCTGTCTCTCCCTCTCACTGTCTCTAACTCTACCTCTCAAATAAACAAACAGCCTGGTCTGGCATGAAAAGTTGACAGGTAGACCAATGGAACAGAATAAAAACTCCAAAAATTCAATTGACACATCTGCAACCAATTAATCTTTCACAAAGGAGCTAAAATCAATCCTTGTTGAAAGGACATCTCTTCATCAAATGGTGCTGAGAATATTGAATCTCAACATGCAGAATTATGAAACAAGATAGCCTCGCTTATACCTCATGCAAAAATCAACTCAAATGGATCAAGGATCTAAATCTATGACCCGATACATCGAATTACTAGAGGAGAGCACTGGGAAAATCTGCAAGACATTAGCATAGGCAAAGAATTCTTGGAAAAGATCCCTGAAGCACAGACAATCAAATAGGATAATCTCAAGCTGACAAGCTTCTGTACTGCAAAGGAAACCACCAACAAAGTGAAGAGAAAACTGAAAGAAGTGACTGAATGGGAAAATATATTTACAAACTATGAAACTGATAAAGAGGGGCTGGCACTGTGGTATAGTGGGTAAAGCTGCCAGCATCCCATATGGGCGCTGGTTCAAGTCCTGGCTGTTCCATTTGCAATTCAGCTCTCCGCTATGGACTGGGAAAGCAGTAGAAGACAGCACAAGTCCTTGGGCCCCTGAACCTGGTGGGAGATCCAGAGGAAGCTCCTGGCTCCGAATCGGCACAGCTCTAGCCAGTGCAGCCAATTGGAGAGTGAACCAGTGGATGGAAGACCTCTCTCTCTTTCTCTGCCTCTCCTCGCTTTGTGTAACTCTGTCTTTCAAATTAATAAATGTTAAAAAAACTATTAAAAATAAAAAAACTGATAAAAAATAAACAACCTATAAAGAGCTTAAGAAACTAAACTATGACAAAAAATCCAGTTAAGAAATGGGCAAAGGCTGGTTTAATTCTGTAATTAATACACAGTTATTCTTAAGTGTTGAAAATTAACTGAAATGTGATCCCTGTAAAACATAAGAGTGGGAATAAGAGAGGGAAGAGATGTATAATTTGGGACATGCTCAAGCTGACTTGCCCCAATTGGTAGAGTTAGAAACATACCACGGGATTCCAATTCAATCCCATCAAGGTGGCATGTACCAATGCCATCTCACTATTCCAAGTGATCAATTTCAGTTCACAATTGATCATAATGAAAGGACTAAGAGTCAAAGGGAGCACATAAACAAGTCTAGTACCTGCTAACACTAACCGATAGAATAAATAAAGGGGAGAGTGATCCAACATGGGAAGTGAGATACTCAGCAGACTCATAGAATGGAAGATGTCCTAAATAGCACTCTGGCCTCAGAATCAGCCCTAAAGGCATTCGGATCTGGCTGAAAAGCCCATGAGAGTATTTCAGGCATGGAAAGCCAAGACACTCTGGCAAAAGATCTCTGTGAGTGAGATCCCAGTGGAAAGAACAGGTCTTCAAAGAAGGAGGTACCTTTCTCTGAAGGGAGGAGAGAACCTCCACTCTGACTATGACCTTGTCTAAACAAGATAAGAATCGGAGAACTCAGAGGGCTTCCATAGCCTTGGAAACTCATGACTGGAGCATAGGGAGATTACTGATGCCATAGACAGGAGTGTCAATTGGTAAAGTCAACAACAGGAGTCACTGTGCACTTACTCCTCATGTAGGATCTCTGTCCTTAATGTGCTGTGCATTGAGATTTAATGCTATAACGAGTACTCAAACAATATATTTCACTTTGTGTTTCTATGGGGGGGCAAACTGTTGAAATGTTTACTTAATGCATACTAAACTGATCCTCTGTAAAAAAAAAAAAAAAATTATCAATTCCCAACTTGACTCTCACTGGGATTAAACATGACAATAGGTCTGATCTGATTTCATCATCATTTAAAAAAATCATCTATTATTTTTCACTTTATGTTTCTGTGTGGGAGCAAACTGTTGAAATCCTTACTTAAGGTATACTAAGCTGATCTTCTGTATATTAAGATAATCGAAAATGAATCTTGATGTGAATGGAAGGGGAGAGGGCGTGGGAAAGGGGAGGGTTGTGGGTGGGAGGGACGGTATGGGGGGGAAGCCATTGTAATCCATAAGTCGTACTTTGGAAATTTATATTCATTAAATAAAAGTTAAAAAAAAAGAAATGGGCAAAGGGCTTGAACAGGTATTTTTCAAAAGAAGAAATTTAAATGGCTAACAGACACATGAAAACATGCTCAGGATCACTATCCATTGGGGAAATGCAAATCAAAACCACAATATGATTTCACCTCACCCCAGTTACAATGGTTCTCATACAGAAATCAACAAACAATAAATGCTGGCAAGGATGTGGGGAAAAAGGTACCCTGATCCACTGCTGGGGGGAATGTAAACTGGTACAGCCATTGTGGAAGACAGTATGGAGATACCTCAGGAAGCTGAAAATAGATCTACCATATGATCCACCAATCTCACTCCTAGGAATTTATCCAAGGAAAATGAAATCAGTATATGAAAGAGAAAGAGAGAGAGAGAGAGAGAGAGTAAAATGCTACTCAGCTGTAAAAAAAAAAAGAATCAAATATTGCCTTTTGCATCAAAATGGATGTAACTAGAAGCCATTATACTTAGTGAAACAAACCAGTGCCCAAAAGACAGATACCATATATTTTCCCTAATCTGTGGTAACTAATACAGTACCTAAAATGTAATGTATAGTAGTAAAATTGACAGTTTGAGATTCAATGATTATTTACAGCCCTTGTCTCTACTGTTGAGTAAAAGTATTATTTTCTTCTTACTCTTTCTTGAACTCTTTAGTTATTGTAGGGTTAATCTTGTGAATACTAAGTAAACTGAAAATAGATCATTGTAACAATTAAGAGAGGAAGGAGTAAGAAGAGTGGGCATATGTGCAGGAGGGAGGGTAGGGTGAAAAGTATCACTATGTTCCAAAATCTGTATACATGGGAGAGAACCTGGCTGCGCCCTGGGCGTTGACCGATCTCCCGGCTCTGGTGTGGTTCCTTTGCCGCCGACACTCATCCCACTAGGCCCCTGAGCTCCCAGGCTGGCCCTGAGGAGCTCTATCAGACCTGCTACCCCGTGACGAGCAGCAAACCTGGGAGATATATACTCTTTCTGTAAGAAGACCTCTCATTCATAAATAGGCAGGAGAGAGCCATTGTTGTGGCACAAGAGGTTAAGCCGCTACTTCAAACACTTATGTTGGCGTACTGGGATCAAGTCTCACCTCTGCTTCCGATCCAGTTTTCAGCTGTCATACACCCTGGGAGGCAGCAGCTCCCCCCTGCCAAAGCAGACCTTGGGCTGCTGGGAATGCCATCCAAGTAGACGGGCATTATTACTCACATGGGAGACCTGGGTTGAGTTCCTGTTTCCTGGCTTCTTCAAGGTATTCTGGATAATTAAAAGAGAAACCTGTAAAGGCAACATTCCTGTGAGCAACTTGGTGCTGCAACATGCTGCTTTTTAAAGAGGCACGTATAGTCTACCAATGCATCCGGGCAGCTACTTTGGTCCAATTAAGTGAAATCTTCCCTGTTAATCCAGGATAAAGCGAGAGGAGAAAAGGAAACATGAACACAGAAATAAGAGTCCTATGGAAATCATCTTCATTTGACAGATTCAAGATGTTTTAGCAGAGCTTCTCATCTTATAAAGTTCAAGTTAAAGCAACTGTCCATGATGATAGTATTATTTCATCTAAAGGAGTTTCATAAATCTCTAAGTCATAAACTGTTGACCTTCTTTAAAGACATTTAATTGTTTAAAGTATGAACCCTCACATTCACTTTGCCAAGACTCCATCACATTGCACATTAGCTCCAAAGAAGGGACAGAAGCAATGTAAGTAAGCAACGCCTAGATCTCTTGTCTTGCCAGCAGTCTTTCTACCAGCCATCACCTGCACAAACACCCTGCAGCCATCCACTCCGATGTCTTGCTGACAGGTTCATTCATATTCTTTGCCAAGCACACAGAATTCCTGAGGGCATTAAAAGCTGTTATCCCTTGATCAAATATAAGCTGGCTGTAGATGTTTGGGTTGATTTCTGGTGTTTCAATTCTGTTCCATTGGTCTATCCATCTGTTTCTGTACCAGTACCATGCTTATATTTGATCAAGGATCTAAAACTAATTCCTGGAGCAAGGACAGTCTATTCAATAAATGGTGCTGGGAAAATTGGATTTCCACGTGCAGAAGCATGAAGCAAGACCCCTACCTTACACCTTACACAAAAATCCACTCAACATGGATTAAAGACCTAAATCTACGACCTGACACCATCAAGTTATTAGAGAACATTGGAGAAACCCTTCAAGATATTGGCACAGGCAAAGAATTTCTGGAAAAGACCCGGGAGGCACAGGCAGTCAAAGCCAAAATCAACTATTGGGATTGCATCAAATTGAGAAGTTTCTGTGCTGCAAAAGAAACAGTCAGGAGAGTGAAGAGACAACCGACAGAATGGGAAAAAATATTTGCAAACTATGCAACAGATAAAGGGTTAATAACCAGAATCTACAAAGAGATCAAGAAACTCCACAAAAACAAAACCAACAACCCACTTAAGAGATGGGCCAAGGACCTCAATACACATTTTTCAAAAGAGGAAATCCAAATGGCCAACAGGCACATGAAAAAATGTTCAAGGTCATTAGCAATCAGGGAAATGCAAATCAAAACCACAATGAGGTTTCACCTCACCCCGGTTAGAATGGCTCACATGCAGAAATCTACCAACAACAGATGCTGGCGAGGATGTGGGGAAAAAGGGACACTAACCCACTGTTGGTGGGAATGCAAGCTGGTCAAGCCACTATGGAAGTCAGTCTGGAGATTCCTCAGAAACCTGAAGATAACCCTACCGTTCGACCCAGCCATCCCACTCCTTGGAATTTACCCAAAGGAATTTAAATTGGCAAACAAAAAAGCGGTCTGCACCCTAATGTTTATTGCAGCTCAATTCACAATAGCTAAGACCTGGAACCAACCTAAATGCCCATCAACGATAGACTGGATAAAGAAATTATGGGATATGTACTCTTTAGAATACTATACCGCAGTAAGAAACAACGAAATCCAGTCATTTGCAACAAAATGGAGGAATCTGGAACACATCATGCTGAGTGAAATAAGCCAGTCCCAAAGGGACAAATACCATATGTTCTCCCTGATCGGTGACGACTGACTGAACACCAAGAGGGAAACCTGTTGGAGTGAGGTGGACACTATGGGAAATGGTGGCTTGATCAGCATAGCCCTGTTAATGAACAACTTAATACATTATCCCTCTTAGTAGTTTTTTTTTATCTGTTCTACTTAATATGACTGGTTTAGATCTGTAATTGATGCACAGTTATTCTTAAGTGTTGAAAATTAACTGAAATGTGATCCCTGTTGAACATGGTGGTGGGAATGGGAGAGGGAAGAGATGTATAATTTGGGACATGCTCAGGCTGACTTGCCCCAAGTGGTGGAGTTGGAAGCATACCAGGGGATTCCAATTCAATCCCATCAAGGTGGCATGTACCAATGCCATCTCACTGTTCCAGGTGATCAGTTTCAGTTCACAGTTGGTCATGGTGAAGGGACTGGGAGTCAAAGGGAACACATAGACAAGTCTAGTACCTGCTAACACTAACCGATGGAGTAAATAAAGGGGAGAGTGATCCAACATGGGAAGTGAGATACTCAGCAGACTCATAGAATGGCAGATGTCCTAAATAGCACTCTGGCCTCAGAATCAGCCCTAAAGGCATTCCGATCTGGCTGAAAAGCCCATGAGAATATTTCAGGCATGGAAAGCCAAGACACTCTGGCAAAAGATCTCTGTGAGTGAGATCCCAGTGGAAAGAACAGGTCATCAAAGAAGGAGGTACCTTTCTCTGAAGGGAGGAGAGAACCTCCACTCTGACTATGACCTTGTCTAAACAAGATAAGAATCGGAGAACTCAGAGGGCTTCCATAGCCTTGGAAACTCATGACTGGAGCATAGGGAGATTACTGATGCCATAGACAGGAGTGTCAATTGGTAAAGTCAACAACAGGAGTCACTGTGCACTTACTCCTCATGTAGGATCTCTATCCTTAATGTGCTGTACATTGAGATTTAATGCTATAACGAGTACTCAAACAATATATTTCACTTTGTGTTTCTATGGGGGGGCAAACTGTTGAAATGTTTACTTAATGCATACTAAACTGATCCTCTGTAAAAAAAAAAAAAAAAGAAATTATCAATTCCCAACTTGACTCTCACTGGGATTAAACATGACAATAGGTCTGCTCTGATTTCATCATCATTTAAAAAAATCATCTATTATTTTTCACTTTATGTTTCTGTGTGGGAGCAAACTGTTGAAATCCATACTTAATGTATACTAAGCTGATCTTCTGTATATTAAGATAATTGAAAAAGAATCATGATGTGAATGGAAGGGGAGAGGGAGTGGGAAAGGGGAGGGTTGTGGGTGGGAGGGACGGTATGGGGGGGAAGCCATTGTAATCCATAAGTCGTACTTTGGAAAATTATATGCATTAAATAAAAGTTTAAAAAAAAAAAAAGAAAGAAAAAAGCTGTTATCCCTAAATCCTCAGGGTATATATGCAAATATAAAGTTCTTGATTTCAAATATTCTAGGAGGGATGGTGTAACTGGGAATATGGGAGATGGAGAGAGAGATTGGCCCTAGAGTGTAGATTGTGGTACTAAGTGATCCACTCATGACATTTTTGTTAGCAATGTTTGGCAAGTACTTAACCGACCTCCCGATGAGTGCTGTCCTGCTGCATCGGTATTCCTTTGGATATGAGGTCGTGATCGTTGAGCAGCATCTGTAGGCTCAGCAAAATCAAGATGAGGCAGAGATGAAGGATAATAAAAGGCATTGATCCCTGCAAAGTAGGAAGGAATTTACTTAAAGAGTATTAACCTGTGAAGTACTCATCTCAGAGAAGAGTTAGATCCAATGCTGGAAGCTTCATGGCCAGGAAAGCTTCTGGTTTGGGGGAGAGGGAAAGCTTTGAGTCCTGGCAAAGAGCAGGAGCATAAAGTGAGCCCTGGAGAAAGAAGGATGAGGTTATAGATTCATACATGGTGAGGATATGGTGTGACTAGAAATAGGGGGAAGGAGGTAGAGAGTGGGGAGGAGAGGGTGTGCATTAGCAACGCAACGGGGACAATTTTTGGTCTACCCTCCAATACAGATTACTCAAACAGTATTTTTCACTTTATGTTTCTGTGTGGGAGCAAACTGTTGAAATCTTTACTTAATGTATGCTAAACTGATCTTCTGTATATAAAAAGAATCGAAAATGAATCTTGATGTGAATGGAAGGGGAGAGGGAGTGGGAAAGGGGAGGGTTGCGGGTGGGAGGGATGTTATAGGGGGGAAGCCATTGTAATCCATAAGCTGTACTTTGGAAATTCATATTCATTAAATAAAAGTTAAAAATAAAAAAGGAAAAAAAAGGAAAAAATAAATAAAAAAATAAAATCTGTATACATGAAAATGTGAAATTTGTTTACCTTAAATAAAATTTTAAAAGATAAGAAAAATAAAACAGAAATATCTGGGCAACTCTAACACCTTATAAAGACATGAGTTGACTTCATGCTTCCAGCTTAGGCACAGTATTTACTTAACAATTTAGTATTTTGTTCTTGAAATTCAGTAATATTTCTGGACTAGATACAATACACAGCTGTTCAATTCACTGGGCCCTGTTTCTGTCCTATTTATTTAGCCTCTTATTACATCTCTGGGCAACCTTGGCTTTAGCCCTTAAATAAGGATTAGAAAATACTAATTGTTAATTTTTCTTTTCTTTTCCTGCATTTTTTTAGTTTGTATTCCTTATTTTTTAGTTTTATTTTATTTATTTCTTCACTTATCCTTATCATTTCTCACCTTCTGCTGATTTGGGGTTTGGTTTGATCTTGTTTTTCTAAGTCTTCAATATGCATTATTAGATCCTTAATTTGAGGCATTTATTTTATAATGTAATCACTTAATGATATAAACCTCCCTCTGAATAATGCTTTTGCTGCAACACCCAGGTTTTGATATGTTGTGTTTTCCTTTTCATTTGTTTCAAGAAAGCTTTCAATTTCGTTTTTAATTTCTTCATTGTATCGCTTTCGGCCTTTTGGCTAAGAACAAGTGTAATTTCTTCAGTGACCCATTGATCACCAGTAGCATACCCAATATTTATGATATTGCAATATTTATTGTTCTTCTTGTCATTGATTTCTAATTTTATTTCTTTATGTTCAGAGGAGATACATGGTATGGTTTCAATCTTCTTAAATTTGCTGATACTTGATTTGTGGCTTAACTGATGGTCTATCCTAGAAAATGTTCCATGTGCTTATGAGAAGAATGTGTATTCTATAGCTATTGGGTAGAATGTCCTGTATATGTACATTCAATCCATTTGCTTGATGATGTTTCAACTCTGCTGTATCTTTATTGTTCTTTTTTTTTTTTTTTTGTCTGGATGACCTGTCCATTGATGAGAGTGGAGTGTTGAAGTCATCCACTGTTATTGAATTGGAGTCTATCTCCCTATTTAGGTCTAATAGTATTTGCTTTATATATTTGGGTGGTCTTGTGTTGGGTGCATATTTGCTTATGATTGTTATGTCTTCTTGCTGAATTGGACCTTCTATCAAAATATAATGTCCTTATTTATCCCTTTTTCCAGTTTTTGATTTAAAGTCTGTTTTATCTGATATCAGGAAGGTTATGCTTTGGTTTCCATTTCCTGATATATCTTCTTTCAGCCCTTCACTTTCAGTCTGTGAATATCTTGATTAAATGATTTTCTTGTAGACATATAGTGGAGTGATGGTTTTTAAATCCATTCAGCCAACCTAATATTCTGGTTTGTGAATTTAGTCTATTTACATTCAAGGTTGGTATTAACAGTTAAGAAGATAGATCTTTTGTTGACTGGATAATGATTCTACCTGCTCTGCTAGTGAATTTGGTGTTGATGTGTGTGTTTCATGTTTACTTCAAATGTATGACAGCTTTCAGGATTTCTTGTAAGGCTGGTCTAGTGGTAGTGAACTCTCAGGTTTTGCTTATCTGGGATATTTCACATTCACTTTTCAAGGATAACATTACTGGATACAATATCCTCAGTTGGAATTTATTTTTTTTTCCTTTAAGACTTTGAATATATCATCCCGCCCTTTTATGGCTTTTAGGATTTCCACTGAGAAGTCTGATGTAAATCTGCTTGATTTTAATTTATATGTAACTTGATGCTTTCTTCTCCCTGTCTTTAGGATTCTTTCCTTTTCTTTAACTTTGGACAATTTGATGACAAACATGCCTTGGAGAAGACCTTCTTTGCTGAGTCAGCTTGGGGTTGTTTGAGCTTTTTGTATCTGGATGTTCATGTCTCTTTCAAGATCAGGGGATTTTTAACTATTATTTCATTTACCAAGTTCTCAACACCTTTTCCCTTTTATTCTACAGGAATACTATATGACAAATACTTGGTCATCTAATGGCATACCACATGTAGCCTGGATTTTCTTCATTCCTTTTAATTTCTTTTTATTTTTGTCTTATTGGATTATTTCTAAAGTATTTTCCTAAGGGTGAGAAATTCTTTCCTCTACTGGGTCTTTTCTGCTGTTAAAGCTCTAAATCATATTTCTTATTTCACTGACTGAAGATTTTATCTCAAATTTCTATTTGGTTCTTCTTAATGAGTTTTATCTCCTCAGTAATACTTTCATTCATGCCATTCTTTGATTTCCTCATTTCTTTAATCTGTCTATCTGTAATCACTTACATATCATTGAGTTTCCTTGCAATCATTATTTTGAATTCTATATTTGTCATTTCACAGATTTCCTTGCACTCAGGATCTAGTTCTGGAGGAGTATTCTGTTCTTTTGGGAAGCATCATGCTACCTTGCTTCTTCATGTCTCTTGTGTTCCTACATTGATGCCTGCCCATCTGATGTACTCATCTCTTTTTATGGAGTATTTTTATTGGAAGAGTTTATGGTTTAAATGGAATACAGGGTATCACTTGGCTTGTTGCTTTGGCTTTGGTTCTAAGTGAACCCAAGACTATAGTCTCTGAGTGAATTATTTTGTCTTAATTTTTTTGTCTTATGTCTATAATTGACACAGTAGTCTAATCTGCTGCAGCCCAGAAGATAAAATTGTGCCTTTGAAATGAATAAAGGTTTCTTTGGGTGTGTATCTTTGACCCAGAGAGAGGTTTATATCAGTCTCCCTGGCAAATGTGATAGCCAGGTCCTTGTTGTTGATATTGAGGCAGACAAGGTTGGCTGCCCCTTTGTCTTACTGGCCAGCTTGGGTGATACCAGAGCTTGTAGTACCGATTGCTGTGGCTCTAGGTATGTGTGATATGAAGGGGCCTTCCCTCAGATGCTGCTAGGACAGTCTAATTGGTGCCGTGGACAGCCAAAATACTGTCCTGGGTCTAGAGCATGTGAAGTGAATCCTGTTCTAGTCTACAGGGTGACTATAAGGAATGCAGGATATTTTACTGTGGTTATGTGTTCAGAGAGATGGAATACAGGTAGGTTTTTCCCTATGTCAATGAGGTAGATTCCAGTGACACCAAGAAATTTAGAACAAAATGTTTCAGTTCTGGTATAACAGGGTATACTTGTGTTATTACCCAGATGTACCAGTGTTGGAGCAGGTTTTTTTTTTTTTTTTTTTTTTTTCTAATTTGCTTCTTCTGATGTTAGCCCCAGTAACTTAGGCAAACATTACTGGTTCATGTAGAATGCATGAGTACAATTTGGAGCTAGTACCCCAAAAACAGCATAGTTGCATGATGCAGGAGACCTGTTGTTTGCCTCACACATTGCCCTAACTTTGAATATGATGCTGGCAGGAGAATAGAAATGTGCTGCAAGGCTTTTCACTGCCTTGTATGCTGGTCTGGTCAGGTTGGGGAGAGGAAGAAAGGAAAGCAATGTGGCTCCCCTGCTCCAAGTCTGGCAGTTATTCTGACGTCAGTCGGTTCTCCAGGCTGAAGTAGAAGTGGGTGACTGTGAATCCCTCTCAGCTAAGACAGAGCAGCAGGGCACGTGGCAATTTCTTCCTACCTCAAGGTGGCAAGATGTTGACCCACAGCTGGCAGCTAGCTGTATCACATGGCTGGCTGCAGCAGTGTCTCTGTCTTATGTCCTTTGTCACTGACAGATTTTTGACCCCATATATCAGTCAGATAATCAAACTACACTGCAATGGATCCTCATTTCTCCCCAGTTTTATTCTGTTTATCAACCAGAAAAGACATATGATCTTGGGCCCATAAAAGACTCTGTGCCATGCCCTTCAGAGTCAGGTCTGGAGCTAACTTTATGAGCCTGAGACTGTACAGCTACACTTGGAACTATCTAATAAAGTCTCTGCTCTGGGATCACTGTTTTGCTGTGCCCAAAAAATGGCTCTGAATTTTCATTTTACACTGGAACCAGATAATTATGTAGTCAGCCACGAAAAGGAATAAGTATGGTAAATAAAGTATTAAAGATTTTTGGTTGAACTTCGAAGTACACTTCTTTATAAAACTTAGTGACATAAATTATTGTTTCCTAGTTGGGCCATTAATGTGCTCAATAATGTATAATGATATTAAATTATTAAACCTACTTGGCCAGTTACTAACTCGGTATTTTAGGGATGGTTGCTGCTCAACTTGGTGTCTTTGTCAGCAGCTAACTTTTTATATAGCACACAATTTCAGTGAACTTTTTGAAGTACTGACACATTTGATATTAACCATTTTTTCAGAATTATTGTGAACATTCCAACCAGAGGAACCATCCTGTCCCCCTTAGTGACAATAGAGGAGATCTACAATCCCCAACTTGGGTGCCACTCTGCACTCTGGTCCCACTCAGGAGACTTTCCTGGCCCCACCCAGCACACAACTCTGGATAGTCGCTAAAGGTGCAGGCATTCCAATAAGAAATAAAGCACATTTCCAAGAACAAAGCCTTCAGAGGACCAAGAAGCATTGAAAGACACATGAAAATAAACATAGGAATACATGAACAAGGAAGAGAATATGATTGCCCAAAAGGAATACAATAAAAATTAAATTGTTTTACTGTGAAGATGAGGAAAATCAATCAAATGCCTGAAAAGGAATACAAAGGAATGACTGTAATATTACTCAAAAACACAGAGAATCAATTACATGAGTTATATAAATCCATGTCTGACATGGGTGAGAAATTCTGCCAGGAGATGGAGATATGAGGAAAAATCAAACTGAAGGATTAGAAATGAAAAATTTCATATGTCAAATAAAAATTCCCATGGAAAGTCTTAATAGCAGATTTGGTGAGACAACAGAAAAAATGATAAAGAGCTGTTTTTTAAAAAAAAAAACTAAATGGATAAACCATCGATTCAATTAACAAAAAGAAAAAGAGAGGATGCACAAATTTAAAAAACAGGTATGAAAAAGGAGATGTTATAACTGATAATAAAGAAATAAAAATAATCATCAGGAATTACTACATACAGCTTTATACCAACAAATTGGAAAATCTAGAATAAATGAGTAGATATATGAGCACATGCAACTTATTAAAATTGAGGCATGAAGATGCAGAACACCAAAATAGACCAATAACTGAAATGGAGATAGAAACAATAATAAAGATCCAAAGCCCAGAACCAGGTGGCTTTACTACTGAATTCAACCCCAAACTTCTAAAGAAAAATTAATCCCAATTCATCTTGAACTATTCAAGAAAACAATTTAAGGAAAAGAAAATGTACACACACACACACACACACACAAAATGGGCTACTAACTCAGCCTTAAAACAGAATGAAACCCTGTGTTTCCCAACAAAGATGCAACTGGAAACCAATACTCTTCACAAAATTAGACCCAAAAATACATATATATTACCTCAGATTGCCATAAGTAACATATAGAGTAAAAAAACTATATAATGTGTATGAGTGCAACTGATATCCTGAGGGGCTGTGCTGTGGCAAAACGGGTTAAAGCCCTGGCCTGAAGCGCCAGCATCCCATATGGGCACGGGGTTCTAGTCCCAGATGCTCCACTTCCAGTCCAGCTCTTTGCTGTGGCCTGGGAAAGCAGTGGGAGATGATCCAAGTCCTTGGGCCCCTGCACTCACATGGGAGACCAGGAGGATGCTCCTGGCTCCTGGCTTCATATGGACGCAGCTCCAGCCGTTGCAGCCATTTGGGTAGTGAACCAGTGGATGGAAGACCTCTCTCTCTCTCTCTCTCTCTCTGTGCCTCTACTTCTCTCTCTGTGTAACTCTGACTTTCAAATAAATAAATAAATCTTTTTTTAAAAAAGAAACATAACTCGAGATTTTAATTTAATTTATAGCTTTTGTCTAATTTCCTGTAGAATAGTGGTCTTTCTACTTTCTATTTGTTGAATTCTTTATCTAGTGGCATATTAAGCCTGTGATCATAAAGTAAATTATAAACATGTTACTGCAAAAATTAAAAGAAAAAATAAAGGAAGGAGGAGGGAGGGAGTGAAGATGAGAGGGCAGTAACATTGTATGCTTAAAATTGTTTATATGAAATACATGAAATCTGTTCTCTTTATATAAATTTTAAAAAGAAATATATCTCTGATTTATGCTAAATCTGGTCACTTTACATTAAAAAATTCTAAAAATGTTTTATTAACATCTTCATGTGAGTACATAAAGCAATATATATAGGAGTGGTTAAGGGTAGAAAGTGTATAGATGACCTACCATCCATTGTCTTTTATTTCATTTCAACAAAAGTTTATCTTCATCTTCTAAAATCATCTGTATCCACATGTATAACCTGCTTCACCATGCAATCTATTTCTACACCATGTCCTTAAAACTTATTTCTCAATCAGTGGGAAACTGAACAGAAAATATAGAGGGAGTATATAAAACAGAATGGATTCAGATGGAAAAAATGTGGAAGAAAATATATCAAGGTGCCCAAAATATAATCCAATTTCTATACCAAGTTTATAATCTTTGCTTCTCCCTCTGCAATCACACAAATATCTACTCAGCCATGTAGGAATTCCTTTGTGCTGCCTCTCAGTGTAAGAGTAAAACAGAGCTTCCTAACTGAGGTCACAGCAGGGCTGTGAGCTTCTGTCAGTCTCCAAACCCGATTCCTGTTCCAGATTTCCGGTCTTTATCAGTAAATACACAGAGCTTTCTTTGCAAAATTAGAGGAGAGGACTTTGCTCCTCTTTATATATAAGCACATACTCTATGGAGGTTTGCAGTAGGGTTTATATTAATATGTCATTAAAATGATTCTGTTAATTAAAAATCTAGATTGTGTTGTTACTTAATCTTTAGCAGGTTATTTTTTCTATATAGTGATGAATTTCAGGTAAGCCCTTTTGAGACTACTCATTTAATCTTCTTAAAATAGTAAATCCACACCACTTATTTCTTTTCTAAAATTTACTTATTTAATTGAAAGGCAGAGCTATAGAAAGAGAGAGGGAAATAAAGAGGAAGAGATTGTCCATCAGCTGGTTCACTCTCCAAATAGGTGGGCTGGGCTGAAGCTAGGAGCCAGAAGTTTCTTCTGGACCTCCCACATGGATGAAGGGGCTCAGGGACTTATCCCATCGCCCACTGCTTTCCCAGCCCATTCAGCAGGGAGCTGGATATGAAGTGAAGCAGCGGGTTTTGAACTGGTGCTCATACAGGATAATGGGATCACAGGTGGCGGCTTAACCTGCTACGCCACACCTCTGACCCCTTTACGTCCTACTTATTAGTACCCCTATGGTTTGATGCAAGAGCAGATTTTAAGAGTCCCCTCTCGGGGCCATCACTGTGGCATAATGGGTAAAGCCGCCACCTGCAGTGCTGGCATCCCATATGGGTACCAGTTTGAGTTCTGGATGTTCCATTTCTGATCCAGCTCTCTGCTATGACTTGGAAAAATGTAGAAGGCCCAAGTCCTTGGGCCCCTGCAAGTGCGTAAGAGACCCAGAGGAAACTCCTGGATCCTGGCTTCAGATGGGCACATCTCCAGCCATTGCAGCCATCTGTGGAGTGAACCAGCAGATGGAAGACATTTCTTTCTCTCTCTCTCTCTCTCTCTCTCTCTCTCTCACCTCTCTGTAACTCTGCCTATCAAATATATAATAAATCTTTAAAAAAGTCTCCTCTGGCTCCTCTCAGTGGTAACCAGGAATGCTGAAGCATATGCTAATAGATTGGATGAGGAAATCATTACAAGATATTTGCATTCATCAGACATATTTTACACCTTGAAATTAAACAACATTCAACTAGCCAATAAACATTTATTAAAGGGCACTAAATAGAGAATTATCTATTATCTAAATAGGGATTTATTTACGTATTATCATTTATGATTTGTCATTTGTGATTCATAAATTTGCTTTAGGCATCACACAATATCTATTTATAAAAACATTATTAATACTACTGGTACCACCATAAAGAATTTATGTGCTATTTTAGGTTTTGGAATTTATTTTATTTATAGTAATTCATATAAGACACAAACGACTTCATACATATACATAAGGATAATATCTTCATTTTATATGTGATGATACCAGCTTCTCAAAATTTCCAGTGATATAATCAAGATAACACAACTTGGAAATGATATGTGGACTAAAATTCACGCTTTTTAATTTTGTATTTCATTATTTTCACTTTCCTTGAAAGGGACAGAGACAGACAGACACAGAAAATTGAGGAGAGATCTCCTATTTACTGATTTACTCCCCCACAAGGCTGCAACAGGTAGGGCTCAGCCATGCTAAAGCAAGGAGCAGAACTCAGTCCAGATCTCTCACAAGAGTGCTAAGGACCAAAACACTTGATACATCATCTGCTGCCTCTGAAGGTGCACAGTAGCAAGAAGCTGTATTAGAAACAGGGTAACCAGAACACAAGTGCTTCTTTATGGGATGCCCCATTCCAAGGGGTTATTTAACTTCCACACCAAATAACAGCCTGTCTTTCCTAAAAAAAGTATTATCTGATTGTACATATTTGTGGAGTACTACATGGAAATTCAATACATATATTCAATGTAGGAAGATCAAATAATATACTATTACCATTTATCTTAGTCTACTGTCATTCTGAAATGTTATGCCATCTCTCAATGCTTTATAAAACTCTTAGTGGCTAAAAAAATGAAGTGAGGCAAAATGGCCACCACATTAACCACATCAGTTTGAAAATACACCTACAAAGAAGGAACATAAATTCCAAATATATTCCCTGCTATCATCACATGCCTATTTTTATCACTGAAAATTAATTTACAAATGCTCTCATGAAGGCTGGTCCCTCAGAATGGCTTGCAGTCTTAACTTACTCTACTCCAATCTATACCTGTTTGAATAAAGGAATTCTCTCTCAAAAAATGTGAATGTTTGGGCAGTATTATATTCCCACTGAGAGAATACTTCACAAGGATGAAACACAGAGCTCAGAAAGATTCATTCCTGTAAGAGTAGGGCAGATAAGAGCGTACACCAGAATGTAAAAAATATTTAGAAAATGGCAGTAATGTGAATACTTAAATGTGCTTTTCACAGATGAATGGCAACAGAAAAAATATTTAAACACATTCCATGATGCGGATGGTCATTTCAATATAAGAAATATAGGTAACATGGGACATAGGATTTATATTATACTTTTAAATTGATGTTGAATTTTTATAAATTTAATAAAACATCCACTTATGATTTACATGGTGAAATGTCTATACATTAATCGATGAGCCAACATTTTTGATTTTAGATTTCAAGTTAGCATGAGTGTTTCAAGCATATATGTACATTTTTATATTCATATTTAATTGCACCCATGGACTTCCCTGCTTCTTTTTCTTCTGGACTAATTTCTATGTTGGTGAAGTGTGCATATTTTTGTTTCTTGTGTTTTGTCTTGTTTCTCTACTTTTTACTAAAATGGCAATTAAGAAAACAGATTTTGCTTAAGAAAATTTATGTTCCAGCTTGGTCTCTACTATGTATTAACTCTGTAGACTTAGATAAATTATTTATCACCTCTGCACCTGTGTTTTCACCTCTTTAGAGTGGCTGTAATGGAACTCATACATCTTATAGCAATTATGAATATTAAATTTCCAGTGCGTATAGAAAGTATTGTGCCTTGTATATGGTGAGTAGTAAACACACCTTAGCTATCACGGGAATGCTAATTTTTACGTACTACTTATTATCATTATTGCCATCTTAAAATCATATTATTCTTGTTAGATACTTGTTAAGAATTTATTCAAGCCACAATGTGTTTAGTTTATTCTATTACCAGACATCAATCAAGATTTTTTTCTAGATAGTGAAATAAAAGAAACAAAATGAAATTATCTGATAATAATAAGTGCTATAAAGAAAATAAAGCATGGCAACATGGTAGTGCCCTGGAGCTTCTTGCAGTTTGATGGTTTTTAAGGCTTCTGTGCTGGTGAAATTTAAACTAGACTTCAGTGAAAAGAAAGAGCCAGCTATAAAACAATGTGAATTTTGTGCACGAGGAACAGGGCTAATAGGTAATGAAAAAGGTGCTTTCCCTTAAATTATAATGATAATGATAACAGTAAAAGTAATACTGATAATTATAGCTAACATGAATTAAAATTTTACTCTGTACTGGTATCTTAAACTCCTTTAATCCTTACTACAAATCATATGATATTAGAACTATAATTTTATGGATAAAGAAATTGAAACCACAAAGAGATTAAGTCTGTTGCTCAAATCAACAAGAATTCTGCTTCTGTAACTATGCTCTTAAACACTAAGTTACACTAGCTTACTGTACCTTGTGATTTGGAGAAACAGAGAGGGCAAAGAGGTGGGGGAATATTGAGTTAGTAGAGAATGTTATGAATGAGGTTAGGGGAATAGGCAATTAGCTGTCAGGGAAATGAAAAATTGATGGAATGGGCATTTGGTGCAGCCATCAAACCACCACTTGGGAAACTTGCATTGCATATCAGACAGCCTGGGTGCAAGTCCTGGCTCTCTCTTGATTGCCAACTTGGGAGGCAGCAGGTGATTTTCAGGTATTTGGGTCCCTGGGACCCACATGAGAGACCTAGATTGAATTCTGTGCTCCCAGCTTCCATCTAGCCCAGCCCTAGTTGTGGTAGGCATTTGGAAAGTTAATCAATAGATGGAAGATGTCGGTCTCTGTCTGTTTCTTGCTCTTCTTTGCAAACACACAAAATTAATTTTTTAAAATAAACTGATAAATTCAAAACAAAATTGTGGTATTAACAATTTCCTGGTTTTCTCTCTCCTTGACTTATTGTCATTTTTAAAGTTTTTATTTTAAATGATTTATCTTTTTGGTTTCATTAATAAGCTGATATGCTTTCTCTATGAAACAATTTCAGTATTATTAAAAATACAAACAGAGATAAAATAATTTGGTGCTACTATCTAAGTAGCGTGTCCTTGTTATTTGTAGCTTTAGGTAGGATGAACCATGCAATTAAGCTGGTCTTGACAGTCCAAGATTGATTCATTTATACTCTGCTGCTGAAGGCTGTGCTAATCTGGTGGCAGGCAACAAGTGAATATATAAGGGCTCTGCAGAAGGGTGGATGCATGGCAATGGAATTTTTTCACACAGCACGACAAACCTCTACACAAGTATATGGCAAACAGAAGCTTCCTGGCTTTTCACAACCCCACCTGGGAAGGCACACGTTACTATTCTACTTTATCCCATTGGCTGAAGCTACCACAAGACTTCCCAGATAAAAAGGTGTAGGGGAACATAGACACCAGCTCTCAATGGAAGGAGTGAGAAAGAGTGGGTGGCTGTTTTAAAATGAACAGAGTGAATTAAGGTAGATGAAAATGAGGTTTGACTGACCACCCTGAAACTTATCCTTAGAATCTTTGCCTTTGTCTGCAAGTGCCAACACACTAGCCAACCAAGTCCACTCTCCTCACTCTCTCTGAACAATCTTAATTTTGTAGTGGTTTACAGGAAATAATTACTTTGAGATTTTTGTTAAAAAATTACAAATTTTAGGTCTGTATGTTCTAATGCCCTACTTTCCCTGAATATGACTTGAAAGAATCACACCTTCCTTAAACCATGGAAATCTATATCATCATCAGTAGCACAAGAATAGAAAATCTGCCACGGGTCTTCAAAATCCATTGATCATTTGTAGATGCTATGGCTGTGTTGAGAATATAGGTCACCTGAAATATACTGACAGCTGGTTTTAGCAGCAAGAGTCTTCTTGGCTCCCAACAAACTGGCATGAAGGTAATCAGATGGTGACATCAATTATTCACTTCATGTAAATATCACTTTGACCTTAAAACCAAAGGGGAACCTATTCTCTGTTAAATGCTAAATGTAATGGGAATATGTCAAGTAATTTTCAGAAACTAGGGCATTCTGGAACACAGAACAGTGGGTGTACAGTACATATGTGACTTGTCAAAGTGAGGTTCTTTTCGTCATATAACAAATAGATGGCATTGGCAAAACAGATGATGGAATGAAAGGGGAAGTCATAGAATACAAATAGGAAAGGGAAAATATTTTTAAATAAGAATTTTAGGTAGAAGAGTAGGGGATAAAGAAGAAAAACTATTTCACAGGAAGTTACTATTGAATAAGCATTCACATTTGCCAACCAAAATTCTTAGATTTCTACAGACATATGGAGACCTATTAGGTGATTTTTAGTATCATTTTTAAACAGGAAGAAGGTAAAGTATAGAAGTGTAGCCAAGCTTATTAAAAGTCTTCTGCTTTCCTTTTTTTTAATTTAAGCTACACAGGTGTCATGTATTTCATATATAGATTTAAGAAAACGGTGATACATTCTTCCCTCCCACCCACGCTCCAATCCTTCTTCCTCCTCCCTCTCCCACTTCCACTCTTAATTTTTACAGAGATCTACTTTCAGTTTACTTAACGATCATAAGTTTAATCCTACACTAAGTAAAAGAGTAAAACTACAGATGGAAGTATCAGGATTAAACCTTGGTTTCATCTGATTGTTTAACACCCCATCAAAATCAAAACTTCTATGCCATTTCAACTCTAAAAAAGAATGGCATAATAAATAGATTGGGCAATGTATTCTGCTATTAGAATTTTGAGCAAATTTTCTAAAAGGGAAAAGTATCTAGTCTGTAAATGATTGTCAAGGTTGTTCTAGCAGAGACAGGGAGGATGAGCAACATGTAGAAAGGAATAATTATGAATACGTGCCAGAGTAGAAAGTTTGGTACCTTACATTACATAACATTAATGTCTAAATATATCAATAAGAAGGGAGTCTGGGGGTGAATAAATCATGAGGGCTAAATACAGAAGTTCTGCACTTGGTCTGTCACTAAGAGTCAGAACACAAAAGGAAGGATTGTGTTTCCAGGAGATTGATTGTGGTACAATGTCAATAAAGAAGTGCTGGACTCCTACACAGCACAAAGACATGGAAAGTCAGTGGAGAGAGAGGAATGATGCAGACTGCAGCTCTTACCCTAGCTGTCCTTTCCGGGGAACTCCATCTTCCTAGTAAATACTCAGAAAGCTCAGGATCTCCCCTTCGTTACTGCCAAACTGCAACCCAACTTGCAGGAGAATGTCTCAATCTTCAGAAGCTTTAAACCCACTTTGGAAAGCTGATGATTGGGATCTACATTCCAAAACAGGAACTCATATCGATCTGCATTATCCTTCCAAGTCCCAGACCAGAGCTCCTGCAAAACAGCCATTGCTCAACTCCCTTCTGTGATAGGGTCCCGGAGGATGTCTCATCCCTGGAGCAGGTGTACTTCACAAGAAAGAGCTTAACCCTTTCTATAGCCCACAGCTTTAGGAGCCATACTTGTCTGCTTGTGCTTTCTAGAGAATGAAGTTTCCTTGTGCTTCTTGGGGCTCAGAACCAGCAGCTATTGACACAAAAGTGCCAGGATCCAAGGAAGTCCCCTTTTGCATCTCCTGGCTCAGAGCTCTGAGTGGTCTGGTCATGAGTCCCAGCATCATCATTGCACAGCTCCCTGAGACCTAAGTCTGTGACTTTTGGTGCTACAATCTTCTGATGTAACTCACATTCACTGGTAGTAACTGGCAAAGGCCCTAACTGCATTCTCCTGATTCAGGCCCAGGCTACCAGCACCAAAGTCTCAGGACACCCTCATTCACCTTGTGAGACTGGGAAAAAACTCCACCACATCCTGCAGCTATGAGATTCGTAGATGTTACAGGAATAGATGTGTTCACTCCACTGGACCTGGGGAAGGCTCCATCTGAATTCCATTGCTCCAGGCCCATGCCTTCTAGTGCACAATCTCCAATATAATGGGCTCTCACCCTGTGGGAACTCAGGAAGGTACCCTTTGAGTCCTACAGCTCTGGAACCCGGACTTTTGAAGCAATATTCCAAAAAGTCACCTGAGTTCACATCATGGGGTTAGAGAATGGCTCTGTCTGCAATCCATTGCTCGAGGCCAGTACCTGGAACCACATAATTCCCAGCATAACTTGTGCTCATCCTTTGGAACCTGGTATTAAGGCCCTCACTATATTCTGTGGCTGTAGGACTAAGACTATTAGCACTAATTTACTCACAGTCAACTTTATCTAGGCCTCCTACATATTTGGCAAAGACCTAAGTACTTCAGCCATCATCTACTGCCTTCTCAGTCACTTTTCAAGAAGTTGTATCAAAAGCAGACAAGGGCCGGCGCTGCACACCGGGTTCTAGTCCCAGTCGGGGCGGCGGATTCTGTCCCGGTTGCTCCTCTTCCAGGCCAGCTCTCTGCTGTGGCCTGGGAAGGCAGTGGAGGATGTCCCAAGTTCCTGGGCCCTGCACTCGCATGGGAGACCACGAGAAGCACCTGGCTCCTGCCTTCAGATCAGTGCGGTGCACCAGCCGCGGCGGCCATTGGAGGGTGAACCAACAGCAAAGGAAGACCTTTCTCTCTGTCTCTCTCTCACTGTCCACTCTGTCTGTCAAAAAAAAAAAAAAAATGCAGACAAGGGAGGACTCAGATCTGCCCTCCAGTGTAGGATTCAGATGTCCCAAACAGCAGCTTAAACTGAGAAAAACCTACCCCAAATGTGGCATTTTTATACATCAACAATGACTTTCTTGGAAGGGAAATCAAGAAAGCAATGTAATTGTCGCTCCCTGTCTTCGTGGAGGAACGACACAGGACCCTGCACTGTTCTTTTGTCTGCTTGGCCCTCCCCGGGTTTGCTGCTGGTTCTTCCCAGGTTGGCTACCGTCCCTTCCACCTCCGTGGAAGGGCGGTTCCCCCTAGCCACTTTCCCCACTTCGGCGGGGGAGCGGCACACCGCCGGCCGGCTCTCTCGGGGGCTGCACAGGTGTTCCTTCAGATAGATGTTCCTGGTGCATGTTGTCTCTCTCCTTTATAGTCCTCTTCCACCAATCCCAACTCTGCTACCCACACGCCGAGTACGCTGCTCTCCTCCAATCAGGAGTAAGTCCTACAGTTTATTGGTTGAACTGGAGGCAGCTGTGTAGAAGCTGTTTCTCCCTTCTCAGCGCCATATTGTGGGAGAGCAGATGCATAGAATAAGTCTTAATTCCAGTAACTTAGTCTAGTCCGAGTTGCTCCCCACAGTAATTAACAGGAGCTATGAAAAAATATCTGGGATTAATTGCAATAAATGAAATATCTCTACGTTAAGAAATTTAAAACACGCTAAGAGAAATAGAGGACATCCAAAAAAGGAAGGGCATTCTATATTCTCTGACTGGCATAATTATTACTCCTTAAATGCCCATACATATGCCCAATTTATTCATATGTACATTTATCATTATTCTAATTATTTCAATAGTCATTTAATTGTTTACTTTATAGCACATAATAGATATTAAGAATGTCCTTGTGAGTAATGCAGACTCAAACCTCGGCTAGAATGGAGTTTAGGGTCTGTTGGAGAGACAAAACTTGTCAAAGTAACCACAGAAATGTATACTCAAAGCAGTTTAGACTTCTATTTATGCAAATAAAATACACACATTCATAAAAAGATCTAGTTTGAGGAATTGGGACATGCTTCTTCATGGAATTTAGGTTGTAGCCAAAAGTTGAAGACTAAGCAGGACTTTAAGCATTGAAAAGGGAACAGAAGAGTAGGAAACACTTTGAAGAAAAATATGTATGGAATACAGAAGGCAAAGGTGATAAGAAAAATGGCAGAGTTTGGCAAAATGAGTGAGATGTGAACATATTCATATTTTAAAGGGACCTTTCTGGTTCCAGTGTGAAGATGCATTTGAGAGGATAAAAATCTGAACAGATCCAGCATTTAAGAGATTCTAGTAGTAACACAAGGAAGAGATGGCACTTGCTTGGATTACAAAGATAAGGTAGCAAAAAACAAACAAACAAACAAACAAACAAAAAACAGGGGAAAGGGTTTCAATATTATTTATTGGGAAGATAAAAGAACATTATTATACAAGTGAAAAGAAAAGCATAGGACATAAAGTGCACTATGTAAGAATCAATTGTATTAGAACAAGATATACTAGAATACAAAGATAGGTTAAATCACAGAAAAGCTGACATAGTCTGCAATTTGAATCATATGTTGAAAGTCATTTTACAAGCAAAAAGTTTTACACAGAGTAAATGGATTCAATGAAGTCTTACAAGTTTTAGCTAGATCTCAATGCTTTGGAAAGAAGACTATAGGGAAGCAATAGTAATGACAGCCACTTGTAAAAAGCTGTATTGGGTAGCATCAGTGAAAATAAAGAGGAATGAATAAATAAAAAAGTAATTTATACATAGACACATCATAGTATGGTGACTAATTTTGCATGGAAACAGAGTAAGAATGATAAATTAGTTCAGTACACTTCAGCAGGTTCTGCATTGAAGGATTGCTACCTTGAACACTATGTGTGTATAGGTGTATATTTGTTGATATAGAGATAGACATTAGATGTTCTATATCCTTGTGATCATAATTGAGTAGGTGAGTGTGATAGTTGTCCTCCACCCTTCCTCAACTTGAAGTCGCAAAGCTAACAACCACCAAACCACAGATGTTGTTGCAGCTTAGGTACAAGATAAAAATGAGATTCCACAATTTAGTGGCGCTTACATGAGACTTATACAGCACAATAGTAACAGAAACTTGATACAGCATTCTTACTGGAAAGCAAGGTCATGAGACATAGATATTTTATTGTTGCTGGTTATAGTGGTCACTCTCTGACTTCTAATATTTAGTGACCACCTTGCATGTATGAGGGGCAGCTGTAAATGCAGTCAGTGGGACTTTACCAAGCTTCTTGACCTTGAGTCATTGCTACCATGGTGTGTCCTCGCACTCAATGGCCACCAGTGGTCCACTGATAGCTACTGGCCCAACTCATCCAATGATATAGGTGTTTCATTGTTTTTCTATTTTAAGTCCCTTTCTGCCTTAAAATACTTAGATTTTTAAATACTTCCTGAATTGAACCATGACTGTCATACTAAGTTAAAAAAATAGGTAACTTATACAACATACTAAGTGCTACTATAGCAAAAACCATGGTGACAAAACAATCAAACTTCAGTTTTAACCGATCCATGGATTATAGTACTGGATACCACTGAAAAAATATATGAAAGGGCTATCAGAGAAATACAGAGGACAACAAGTAGGGTCTGATCATTGAGACATCAAAAAGATATGATAGGGACTGTCCTGCCATCAGATGTCATTCTGGCCACCCTTGCCAAAACCATGGGCTTCTCTGAACTTTCCTTTTCACAGATACAAAATCAAAAGATTAAATTAAGTTACCTTCTTGTAAAATTTCATAAATCTTGGAGGACAATTCATTTCACTTACAATAACACATTTTCAAATGTGTCAGAATTTCATGAGATATTTTCTTTTCTGAGGAATATCATGAGTTTTTACTTTATTCTTACAAGAGTAAATGTCAAATTAGTTGTTACAATGAAAGGAAATCATTTAGCTGCTGGGGAGTTTTCAGGTTCTGATCAAATTAGGAAAAAGTAGATATGCAATCTGTGTGAAAAATGGCACATAGGTATAAGAGATCTATATCACCAGAAAATATGAGTTGGCATACCTGTGTAATTTTGACTTTTAACAATGACACAAACTCCTTGTTCTCATTGTCAATTTATTATATAAACCTGAGAAAATGAGCTTCTCAACTCAGAAACAATTTATAGTTTTATTATGAAGCAGTGATATAGGAAACAAAGTGATATTTTGTATTTCAAGCATCATAATTTCTTTTTTTAACTTTTATTTAATAAATATAAATTTCCAAACTACAGTTTTTGGATTACAGTGGCATTTTCCCCCTCAACTATTCCCTCCCACCCACAACCATACCATCTCTTGCTCCCTCTCCCATCCCATTCACATTGACACATTTTCAATTATCTTTATATACAGAAGATCAATTTAATATATATTAAGTAAAGATTTCAACAGTTTGCACCCACACAGACACACAAAGTGTAAAGTACTGTTTGAATACTAGTTATACCATTAATTCACATAGTACAACACATTAAGGACAGAGATCCTACATGGGGAGTAAGTGCACCGTGACTCCTGTTGTTGACTTAATAATTGACACTTTTGTTTATGGCATCAGTAATCACCCTAGGCTCTTCTCCTGAGTTGCCAAGGCTATGGAAGCCTTTGAGTTCATTGACTCTGATGTTATTTCGACAAGGTCACAGTCAAAGTGGAAGTTCTCTCTTCCCCTCAGAGAAAGGTACCTCCTTTGATGACCTGTTCTTTCTCCTGGGATCTCACCCACAGAGATGCTTCATTTAGGTCATTTTTTTTTTTTTTTTTTTTGCCACAGTGTCTTGACGTTCCATACCTAAAATACTCTCATGGGCTTTTTAGCTGGATCTGAATGCCTTAAGGGCTGATTCTGAGGCCAGAGTGCTGTTTAGGACATCTGCCATTCTATGAGTCTTCTTCCCATGTTGGATCATTCTCTACTTTTTAATTCTATCAAAAAGGAAACCTGTTGAAGTGAAATGGATACTATGAGAAACAATGACTTGATCAGCTCTTGTCCTGACTGTCACGGAACAACTTAATACTTCATCTCTTTTAGCATTTTTTTGTTCTACTTAATACTATTGGTTGAACTATTTAATTAACACACAATTATCCTTAGGTGTTTAAATTTAACTGAAAAGTGATTCCTGTTAAATAGAAAAGTGGGAATAAGAGAGGGAGATGTACAGTTTGGCACATGCTCAATCCGACTTGCCCCAAATGGTAGAATTAGAAAAGTGCCTGGGGATTCCAATCCAATGCCATCAAGGTAGAATGTACCAATACCATCTCACTAGTCAAGGTGATAAATTCCAGTTCATATTTGATCATAATGATAGGATTAAGAGTCAAAGGGATCACATAAACAAGACTAGTGTCTGCTAATACTAACTGACAGAATTTCAAGCATCATAATTTCTAATAAATTTTGAAGGGAAATCAACTTGATAGTTGTCCTCACCTTCCATCCTCATTTCTAAATGATTCATGAATTGAAACAAGCAACTAGTAGGAATGCTACACTCAGCCAGCTCCTCAGTACAAATTGTCATATGCTAACAGAACCAGGCTAGTCTTACCCAAATACATTATTTTTCTATAGGAGGCCCTCACAATTGCCCCAATGCTGTTGAGTATCAACACTAGGTGTTTTTGTTCTTCATTATCCACCAAGTATAATATTTTATTGAGATAGAACAAAGAAGGTTTTTAAACTTCCTGCATTAATTTTGACAGGAATCAGTGGCCTTCTGATTGGGTAGGATGGCAACCAAACATGTACATTTTGTTTTTGTTTTTCTTCTAAATAGGCAGGTCACCATATTCTGTTTAGCACAGAGTGACTTTCTTCTTGTCTGAAATCCTTTCCAAGGCCTTAATGTCTTGTTTGTTGATGATAAGCTGGACTGCCCCAATCTCCTTTCTATCAGTGACAGCAGGAGAGAGAGCCAGGGCATTTAGGGCAGAGAGTAAAGTTTTCTCAGTCCTTCTAAAACCTGCGTACTGCTTGCCAATGATGCTTGCTATTATAATGAGGTTATAGGTGACATCTGATGTAGTCCTTCTCTGATTCTTGAGGAGTAGATTAAAAGAAATTGAGTAGTTTTAGAGTCATAGCAATACTGACAAAAGTTACATATTTATCATTAACCCCTCTCTTCACATGCACAGCCTCCCTCATTATCAACATCCCCACCAGAGCAGTACATTTGTTATAGCTGATGGTCGTCATTGACACACCAGCATCACTCAAAGTCAATAGCATAAATTTGGATTCACACTTGATGTTGTACGAGTGAGGACAAAAATGAGAATATAATGGCACACAGTCATTAAATGTGATACAGAGTCTCACTGCCCTAAAACTCTTGTGTGCTCCTCCTTATCATCCCTCCTTTGTTACTCCAAACTTCTGTAAACCTCTGTCTTTTGGTTGTCTAATTTTGTCTTTTCCAGAATGTCATATAGTTAGAATCATGAAGGATATAACCTTTTCAGATTGGCTTCTTTGACTTTGTAATATGCACTTAAAGTTCCCCCATGTCTTTTCATGGTTGATAGCTCCTGTATTTATAGTACTGAATAACAATCCATTGTCTAAATGTAACACATAGTTTATCCATTCACCTACTGAAGGGCACACTAATTTCTTCCAAGTTTTGGAAGCTAATGTAACTATCCATGTGCACATTTCTTGTGTGGAGATACATTTTCAACTATTTTGGGTTAAAAAAAAGGAACATGGTATGGTATGGTAAGGATATGCTTGGTTTGGAAAGAACCACCAAATATCATTTTGTATTTCCTCCAGCAATAAATGAGAGTTATTGCTGATACACATTTTCACCAACATTTTATGTGGTCATTTTCCTCAAATTGGGGTATTCTAACAGATATGAAGTAGATTTCTCCTTGTTTTAATCTGCATTTCCTTGATGACATACCATATGAGGCCTCTTTTCATATATGTATATGCCATTTGTACAGTTTCTTAGTTTCTATAACAAATGTACTGCTCTTAGGTGGAGTGTCTATTATAGTTTCTGGACCTTTCTTTAATTGGGTTGTTTGTTTTCTAAATGTTAAGAGTTGTCTGTGTATTTAATATACAAATATAGCATATATTTATATGCTCTAATATTTATTTATTAGAGCATATTTATAAATATACTCTAATATTTATTAGAGCATATTTATATGCTCTAATTCTCTTGGGGTTATCTTTAATAGAGCAGAGATTTAAATGAAGTTCAGCTTATCAATTTTTTTCTCATTTATTTAACCTTTGGTGTTTGCATATCAAAAACTACTGGCAGGGGTAAATGCTATGCTATGGTGTAACGAGTAAAGCCACTGTCTCTCATGCTGGCATCCCACATGAGTGCTGGTCTGAGTCCCAGCTGTTCCACTTTTGATCCAGCTCTCTGTTATGGCCTGGGAAAGCAGTAGAAGATGGCCCAAGTCTTTGGACCCTTGCATATGTGTGGAGACTTGGAGAAAGCTCCTGGTTCCTGGCTTCATATTGGCAAAGTGCCAGCCATTGCAGCCACTTGGGAAGTGAAGCAGTGCATGGAAGACCCCTCTCACTCTGCCTCTGCCTCTCTGTAACTCTGACTAAATAAATAAATAAGTCTTTTTAAAAAAGTATTTGCATACAGTGGTCTTTAAAGTTATTCCATGTCTTATATTCTAGGAGTTTATACATTTTACATTTTAAGTGCATTGAAGTCAATTTTTGTGAAAAAATGTAAAATTTGTGTCTAAAATGTTTTTGCATATTGATATACAATTGCTCCAGGCATCATTTGTTAAAACACTATCTTTTAACCATTGTATTTACTTAATTTCATTGTCAAACATCAATAAAATATATTTGACAGTCAATGGATATACTTAAATACATATTCATAAGTATGTATATTTTATATGCATAAATACAAATAAATGACATCATCCTGCTTATTGTAGACTAAAATCCTATAATTTGTGTAGTGTTCATCCCCCAGCTTTGTACTTCCTGTTCAATATCACAACGTGTTTTCTGGCTTTTAGGCTTCTCTTTGTAAGTTTAGAGTCAATTTGTTCAATAGTCTTAAAATAATTTGCTGCGATATTGATCAGAATTATATAAACTATCAAGTTTTAGAGAATTGTCACCTTGACAATGTTAGGTCTCCTTTTCCATGAACATAGACTATCTCTACATTTTTCAATTATTGTTTTCTTTGATCAAAGCTTCAAAATTTTTTTATAAACATACTTATTTGGTTAAGTTTATGCCAAAGTATTTATTTTTTGTTGTGATAAAGCCAGCTATATGGGGTTTTAAATATCAAAATCCATTTTTATAGGAAAGGAATCAACTTGTGCATTAACTTTGCATTCAGAAACATTTCAATAATGATGTATTTTTTCCATTAATCACTTTTTCCCAATAATCCCTTCTTTGAGGTATTTTGATTATCTACACAGAATATTATGCCATCTATAAAAATGTTTTTTCCTTCCCAATCTGTATATCCTTCATTTGTCTTATTTAAATGGCTAACACTTCCATAAAATGTTGAAAAGGGATGGCAAAAGAGAATATCTTTACCTTCTTCCTAAGAAATATTATACTTTTTTACCATTAATATGATAACTATAGTTGTTTATTATTAGTTTAAGGAAGTCCCCCCCCCCCTTTTAAGATTTATTTATTTGAAAGGTAGAGTAACAGAGAGAAGGAGAGGCAGAGCAGAGAGAAGTTTTCCATCTGCTGGTTCACTCCCTAAATGGCCAACACAATAGCCAGAGCTGGGCCAATCTGAAGCTAGGAGTCAGAAGCTTCTTCCAGGTCTCCCACATGGATGCAAGGGCCTCGGGACTTGGGCCATCTTCTACTGCTTTCCAAGGCCATAGCAGAGCGCTGGACTGGAAGTGAAGCAGTCAGGTCTCGAATCAGTGTCCACATAAGATGCTGGCACTGTAGGCAGAGGCTTTATGTGTTACATCACAGTCCCCTCCCCTTTTATTCTCAGTTTGAGAGATTTTATCATGATTAGCTGTTGCATTTTGTCCAAAGCTTTTTCTTCACCTATTGACAGGATCAAGTGATTTTTCTTTTTTAATCAGTTTATGTAATGGATTACATGAATTGATTTTCAAATGTTGAACCAACCTTGAATAAATGGAGGGACAAATCTCACTTGGTCATGGTGCTTTTAAACACACACACACACACATTATATAGTTGGATTTCATTTGCTAATGTATTACTCAGTATTACTGCATTTATATTTGTGGGCATTATTACTTGTGTAATTATCTTCTAATGCCTTCTTATGGTTTTGATATTAGTTAATACTTATTTCAAGAATGATTTACAGTTGCTTCATTTATTCTGCTTTCTTCATCTGAAAATATATTTTAGAGGATCAGTGTAATTTATCCTTGAAATGTTTGGCAGAATTAGCCAGTTAACCCATCTGTATTAAGTGATTTTTCAGACAGTATTTGATTATTGATTCAATTTCTTCAGTATTAAGGGTTATTCAGATAAGCCATTTCTTTTTCAGCATGTTTTGGCAGATTATTCTTTCTCGCAACACTGATCTGTTTCATCAACGTTATAAATTTTGAAGGAATAGAACTGTGCAAACCATTGCATTTTTGCCCTTTTAATGTCCATAAGATTGATAGTGATCATCCTTATTTCATTTCCAACATTAGTAATTTGCATCATCTTTCTAGTTCATCTCCTTAGAAGTTAGTCAATTTTACTGATCTTTTACTTTGATTTCTTTTACACTTTAATTCTTTTCACATTTTTTTATATATTTTTTGACAGGCAGAGTGGACAGTGAGAGAGAGAAAGACAGAGAGAAAGGTCTTCCTTTGCCATTAGTTCACCCTCCAATGGCCGGGAATTCTTTGAATTTCTCAAAATTGATAACGATATCCCTTGGTGTGATTTATTTGGCATTTATTCTGCTTCAAGTTCTGAGTATTTTGGATCAATGGTTTAGCTTATACAAATAATATGGGTGAAATTGTCGCTCACTATTGTTTCAAATATTTGTTTCTAGTTCTTTCTTTATTCTTCTGATATTCCTATTATTGATATGCCATACCTTTTTTATTTTTTTTGTTTTGCATTTTTTAAACTTTTATTTAATGAATATAAATTTCCAAAGTACAGCTTATGGATTACAATGGCTTCCCCCCATACCGTCCCTCCCACCCGCAAACCTCCCCTTTCCCACCCCCTTTCCCCTTCCATTCACATCAAGATTCATTTTCGATTCGCTTTATATACAGAAGATCAGTTTAGCATACATTAAGATTTCAACAGTTTGCTCCCACACAGAAACATAAAGTGAAAAATACTGTTTGAGTACTAGTTATAGCATTAAATCTCAATGTACAGCACACTAAGGACAGAGATCCTACATGAAGAGTAAGTGCACAGTGACTCCTGTTGTTGACTTAACAAATTGACACTCTTGTTTATGGCATCAGTAATCACCCTAGGCTCTTGTCATGGGTGGCAGTGTTGCAACCACTCACACCATCACCTGTTGCCTCTCAAGATGTGCATTATCCGAAAGCTGGAATTAAGAGTGGAGCTGGGATTGCATTCAGGCATTCATTATGGGTTCAGACACCCCAAACAGCTCCACCCCCAAAGCAATAACCCCAAGAGTACAGTTTTATTACCTGCAGAGCAGATGTTTTACATTGGATGTCTAGATTTGTTAGTGCTTATCCTGTGATTTCCATTTCCTCCCACTCCCAACCTCTACTCTCTGCAAGTATTATTTTGCTATTTATTTGGCACAAGAATGAATATTTTTGATGCGGGTCCACCCTGCAACTAATATACCATAAACTGAATTAAAATCTCTTAATGAATGTAACAGGTGAGACTATCACAAATGAGTATTTTCTAAGCCAAGAGACAACCCTAGCACTAGCACTGAATCATGTACATCCTAGTGATGTATAACCTAATGTTAGGCTAACTTGTCTACACTAGTCACCTTTGGTAAATGACTTGTGCATCCTACCTGGTATTTCCTTTATTCCTACTTCTCCTGCCCTTCAAAGGCCCCTGAATGATATGAGCTTCTTGGGAGCATTCATTCAGAGCTGAGTCTGTGTTTTCTGACATATAATTCCCAAGATACCAAATAAATTTCTCATTTTATTTTGCAGTTTCTCTGCTTGAATTGATTGACATATGCGAATCCATGGTTCATCATTATGATGACCTACTTCTCTCTCCTCAGCTTCAACTCCAGCTTCTGTCCTATCCTCTGATCAAGCCTCAGTGGTCTGCCTCCTGTTCCTGCCTTGCTTTATCTCTCCTCTGTCTTTGATCCTGAGATGCTCAAATCTCACAAACTGTGCAATCACACAGACTTCATGGTTGAGAGTAAAAGCTACCCACAATGTGAAATCTTCATTCCCAAGTAGGAATAGATATAAATTCTCCCATGGGCCTGTTATGTTCAAAAGTACTCCACCTTTACAGCAGCATTTGTCAAAAAAATATGATTGTTGGCTTCCATCTGTATTCCCTTTTAGACTGCCCTTCCTGAAGGTGGAATCTACACTGTTTCTCAGTTGTATCAGAAATGTACATTCTAAGGCTTCATGCATTGATGGTATTCAGTTAATCATGGTACTCACTGAATTATTATTGAGTAAATGATGGTATAAATTTAAAGGGTTTTGGCTAGTAATTGGCATCAGTGTGAATCAGAACATTACTTGTGAGTTGTTTCTTCACAGGCCAAGATCATTTCTTTTATTTCCATTTTACAATGTGGACTCTGAAAACTAAAACAAGTTTACTTTTCAATAGCTGAATTGTGTGAATTTGGTGAACTTATAATGGGCTCGTTTTATTCATCACCTTGTTTTATTCACCATCTTCTGTTGTAAATTCTTTTCATGGGGTTTCTATGGTTTTATGATAACCAGAAATGACTCAAGCAGTTAAAGAATTCACTTCATTAGTGCAGAGTGTGCTAATTTGCATCACAAAACAATTCATTTAAATACAGAAAGCGGCTCTGCATGTCTCTTCTTCATGCCTAGTATAATTGTACCTTTATTAATGCAAACTCTCAAGGTATCCATCTTAACTTGCTTGCTCTCCAGCTGTCAGGGATGGTGAATACCAGTATTTTCTCTAATATTTTATGAGAAAGAGATCCATGATGTACAATCTATGCTAATTAATTGTACACTATTCAGTTTTATAGTAAAAAGAAAGTTTTGGATGAATGACCCCCTCTTACAGTGGCAGGATCAAATCAGAGAGATTTGAGTTCAAATTTTGTTTCTATCACTCAACCTTATTTTTTTTTTTTTTTTGTAAATTCACCTTGACTCTCACAATCATATCTATCTCTCTTTCTCTGCTTCCATAACTTTCTCACTCAGTTTATGCATGGTTTGTAAAACCAAAAAGTTAAAAAGCTTTATTTAATCTCTACTACTCAAGAATAATATTATGACTTTATAAACAAGGCCTGTGCTCTAAAGCTGGAAGACCTAGAATAAAGTTCTTTTCTGTCTGTTTTAAACTTACTTCTTATTGGTGATTGTGGGGATAAAATGAGATGCTGAATGCTGCTACGGACTGAATGTGTATACTCCCACCCCTTGCACCTAAGTCAATTCTGGAAATCCTAATAGATGTGAAAGCATTAGAAGACAGGGCCTTTGGGAAGCATTTATGTCGCAAAGGAAGAGGCCTCATGAATGAAACTAGTTCTCATACAGAAACATGAGAAAGCTTCCTTTCTTTTCTTCTGTTTTCTGCCATGTGAAGATGCAATGGAAGATCACCATCTGCAATCCACAAAAAGTGATTACCTGAGACCACGGGTCTGCCGGCACTTTGATCTTGGGCTTCCCAGCCTCCAGAGCTGAGAAATGAATTTTTGGAATTTATGAGCCACCCAGACTAAACTACCTTGTAAAGGGAGGATCATTGACATCATAAAGCTATTGTCTTATTGTTTCTATTAACCTCTTCCTCTTCCTATTTATCAAGATTTTTTTCTGATATATAGCCCTCTTCTCAGTCTGAGAAGAAAGTTATATGCTACAACCATTTACATTTTCATTGATATCATTCATAGTAAACCCAGACCCTTCTCAAGTGTTTTGAACGCCTCCGGAATTGGCATCTGATACAATCAAAGACTTTGGAGTTAATTGAAATGAGATGGAAACCAGTGACAGCAGCTGTTATTCCCTGAGTACCTCAAAGGTGGAATCCTCCATGATGAACACTCTCTAGGCATGAGCTCTAGGGTTGAAGGCTGTTGTAAAGATAAATGTTACTGTATGCAATTCAGAAATGAGAAACTAATGATCAGAGAATTAAGTCACCTGATCAAAGACACATAGAAAACAGAGACTAATACATGTTTTCATCTATTTTTTAAGCCACTGTGTTTTCCAATGGATGATTTAGCCTGTCACACTTAAATTACACTATGACAGGGGAGAATCTGATCATTATATGAAACATCAAAGCCATAGACTAGACCTGGACATCCATTTTTAAACCTTTAAAAATGTTCAAAGGGCATTGGTTTTATGTCTGAGTCCTTTCTCTCCTTTTCTATGACATCTAATGAATTAATCTGTGGAGCACAGGGAAAGATACAGCTGGAAGACTAGACACCCAATGTATACATATTTAAAAGTTTTATATAAAACTATTACATAGTTAAAGCTATTATATCATCTAAACATGAAAAGCCAAACTTGAATATAGAACTTGGAATTCTGTGCAGAATGTGGTGCTCAGAGGACTCTTGCTCCCACACCCCAATATATAGTTCTAAATCTGCAAACTTCCCCTCTTCTCTGCTATTTCTGATTCATTTCACATTGACAAGCGTCCTGGAGGACCTGTGTGCAGACATCCAATCTTGATGCATGTTCTCACATACAGCTATCCTCTGACCATTTGTGCCTAGGATGTGCCCAGTGTAAGTACATCATCCTCTTGGAGAGACCATGTGGAAAATCTCAGGAATATTTATTTTCTTAACTTTTATTTAATAAATATAAATTTTGAAAGTACAACTTTTGGATTATAGCGGCTTTTACCCCATAACCTCCCTCCACCTGCAACCATCCCATCTCCCACGCCCTTTTCCATCTCATGCTTCATCAATATTCATTTTCAATTATCTTTATATACAGAAGATCAACTTAGTATATATTAGGTAAAGATTTCAACAGACTGCACCCACACAGACACATAAAGTGTAAAGTACTGTTTGAGTACTAGTTATACCATTAATTCACATAGTACAACACATTAAGGACAGAGGTCCTACATGGGGAGTAAGTGCACAGTGACTCCTGTTGTTGATTTAACAGTTGACACTCTTATTTATGATATCAGTGATCACTCAAGGCTCTTGTTATGAGTTGCCAAAGCCTCTTGAGTTCACCAACTCTGATCTTATTTAGGCAAGGCCATAGTCAAAGTGGAAGTTCTCTCCTCCCTTCAAAGAAAGGTACCTGCTTCTTTGATGACCTGTTCTTTACCCTGGGATCTCACTCACAGAGATCTTTCATTTAGGTCATTTATTTTTTTTTTTTCCCCAGAGTGTCTTGGCTTTCCATGCCTGAAAAACTCTCATGGGCTTTTTAGCCAGATCTGAACGCCTTAAGGGCTGATTCTGAGGCCAGAGTGCAGTTTAGGGCATTTGCCATTCTTTGAGTCTGCTGAGTATCCTGCTTTCCATGTGGGATCATTTTCTAGGCATGTACCTAATTTTCCAAGTCTAAAGTTGGTACTGTGATATGCCCTCAAATATTAAAGATTCATAGCCAGTTCTCATTATAATCTCTGTACTCTATGTCATCCTCTCAGCTGAAAGTTCTATCTCCTTCTTCAAATTGGGAATTAGGCTATTTTTATTCTTCCTATTTTCTTGGTCTCTCCACTACTTGCTTTCTGATATGTCTCTTTCTTTCCCCATTATTTTTCATTTTTAAAAGCAGAACTTCTCAAATCGGATAGCCTGAGTTCAAACCCTGATTCTCACACTGGTTGTTCACATGACCTTGGGTTAGTATTTGGTGTCTCTGTGTTGCAGTTCCCTCATCTTTAAATCCTTGAATTGAAAAGCTCCATGCTTACTTAACTGTGGGAGTACAGAAGGTTATCTGAGTGAAGCACTTAGCATCTTACATTTCAACAACTTAGTGAACATTAGCTTCCATTGTTTCCTCCCCTCCCCTCCCCTCTCTTTGCATCCTTCCTTTCAATTTCATTGTTTTTTTCTCCTTTACTTCCCTACCATTGCTGCTTTTCTCTTTGCTGTTTATATCATCATTGACTTATCCATAATGGCCTCAGGTCTAGGACTAGAACTACAAATGATTCTCAATTGAGGATGATATTCACCTCCAGAGGGCATTTATCAATGCCTGTGTAGAATTCTCTTTGCCAAAACTGAAGAGATGATGACAGATAGATATATCTAGGGATATTGTTAAGCATCTTATAATGCATAAGACAGGCTCAACAATAAACAGATAGTTCCCCAAATGACAAGCTTGCTCAATTAGAGATCAGTGTTCTAGAAGTTCAGGTGTGACTGAAGCATCATTTTAAGAGTCTACAAATCTAACAGGAAAGGCAAGCAGCCACAGATACTTTTCTGTCTTGGGTACAGAGTACAGAAGTATAATGAACATTTCAATGAACTCCTAGGAGAACACAGAAGGATCTTACAAAAGAAATGACATTTTGAATGACTTTTAAAGAATACAAAAATATAATAAAAGTCTCCATGTAATGAGTGGTTTCAAGGCTCCCGCTATAGGGTTAAGCCCTTTCCATACATTGTGAGAATATGTTGTTTATGAGTATGTGTGAAGAGAAATAGGAAGTATTTTCTTAGCATCAATAACAATGCAATACATTCTTTTTTTTAATTTTTTTTTTGACAGGCAGAGTGGACAGTGAGAGAGAGAGACAGAGAGAAAGGTCTTCCTTTGCCATTGTTTCACCCTCCAATGGCTGCAGTGGCCGGCGCACCGCACTGATCCGATGTCAGGAGCCAGGTACTTCTCCTGGTCTCTCATGGGGTGCAAGACCCAAGTACTTGGGCCATCCTCCACTGCACTCCCTGGCCACAACAGAGAGCTGGCCTGGAAGAGGGGCAGCCGGGACAGAATCCCGTGCCCCGACTGGGACTAGAACCCAGTGTGCCAGAGCCGCAAGGCGGAGGATTAGCCTAGTGAGCCGTGGCGCCGGCTGCAATACATTCTTATACACACTCTCTCTCTCTCTCTATATATATAGATAGATAGATAGATGGAGTGAATATATGAATTTACATATATTAGTTCTGAGCTTAGAAGATAACAATTGCTAAGCAAATTGTGTGTATTACTAATATATCTTTTAGTTTAACAGGTTATATTAATTTATCTAATTATATACTAGTACATTTTAAAACAAATCGATTTCTGACTTCAAGGTTTAAGTGCATAAAATTAAACCCCAGGAATTTTATAGAAAAACAAGCTAGGAATAGGCAAAAGAGAAAGATTTACAAGGACAAGGAATCATAAGCCAAGTCTTAGAGATGGTAAGGTTGTTGTGAGAAAATAGTGATGAGACATACCAGAACAAAAGCAATGAGTTTAGAAAGACAAACCTTATTCAGATTGCAGAATTCTTCTATATCCTTCTAGGGTGACCCTTAGAATTAGGTCATTTTGAGAGCTTATGGGGTATTTTATCTGCAGTATACTTGAGAACATAATTGTATAAAATGCTAAAATTATGCAATACCAATCACATTGTCTAATATGTCTTGTAATCAAAAATTCTTAAAGTCTTTTGCACATTTCTTGTCATTATCACCCTTTGTGCCGACAGTGTTTTTGCATGACTAAAGTGCCACAGGTGCAGATATTTTGGCACCTCAAAGTGAAGACTATACCAGAAATTGTTGCCACAGGGTAAGACTTCCAAGCTAAATCAAGGTCTAATCCTGATTCTTAGCAATTCTCCTTTGTAAGACGACTCAACTCATTTTCCTAGATGACATCCTAAAATACATCATCCTTGCTTCATTGAATAGGGCCAATGAATGAAGAAAATCAGTCAAGAAGCTCTTCTTTGATTTCCCATTCTCAATTCTACTTATGTTCAAGGACCAACATAGAATAATAAGTGCTATCATAGGTTATGCAGATACTATGTAACAGAAACTTGCTAAGTGGTTTAAATATATCTCATATAAATCTTTACTTTGTATATACTAAATTGATCTTCTATGTATAAAGATAATTGAAAATGAAACTTGATGTGAATGAGATGGGAGAGGGAGTGAGAGATGGGATAGTTGTGGGTGTCCAGGAGGTTATAGGGGGAAAAGCCACTATAATTCAAAAGTTGTGCTTTGTAAATTTAAATTTATTAAATAAAAGTTAAAAAAATAAATATATCTCATATAATAATTCCCAGTAACTCCATGGTTATCTCCCAATAACTCTATGGCTATATAATCTTCATTTTTCAAGTGATTAAATCTTAGAAATCAAATAATAGCTAACACTTACTGAGCATGAAGTATGAGATGACAAACATGTTGACTGTTTTTATCATACATTATTTCACTTTTTTTCAAAAAAATTATATATATATATATATAGTATGTGTGGGTATGTATACATGCTCAAGACAAATCAAGAGAGTTTAAAGAAAAATGCTATTGATCAAAATTTAATTTAGCAATTCAGCGGACATTTATTATGTATCTACTCTGGACCAAGAATTGTGTTAAGACTGTAAAAATACAAAGACGAATGGGACAAAGACAAATGAGCTTGTTGTTTACTGGGTCGAGATGACATTCATTATAGGTTTTTGTTAACAGTGGGTTAAGTGTTATCATAGAAGTAAATGTGCAGCACTTTGGAAACAAAGAGGAAAGGGAGTAAAAGAAAAAAAAAAGAAATGAAAAAGCAATGATGTTTGTGCTTGGTCTTCAAGGTTGAATTAAAGTTTCATATGGACAATGGGGAGTGATGGAAAAGTTTTCCAGGCAAGGCAAGACCATGAGCAAAATCAATGAGGCAAATACCTTTTTGGTTGGCAAAACCTCTTATAAAAGGAGTAGGATATGAATGCAGCATTTTTTAATAGCTTGAGAAAAATGTAGATATTAGCTGGGTTATAAATTTTGAGTTTTTTTTTTTTTTGAAAGAATGTAGCCATTTTTTCCTCTGGTCAACATGTTAGAAGTTTTGAAATGAGAATCTTTTATCAGAGAATGCTTTAGAAAATCCCTGCAGTACATGGTAAAAGCAGAAAGCTTGGTGAGTTCTTAAACTGAGATAAGGAGGGTTGTTCAGTAGATTTAAACATAGATGAAACATAGATGAAAGTTGAGGAATGCATTAAAACATCTAGAAGGCAATTCTGGTACAAACTTTTGCTAGTGTCCTCTTTCAAAAATTTAATAATCTAATCTTGTGGATATTTGTAGATCCGCTATACTACCATATTTGTGGCCACCATTAAATCAAATACATGTAATGTGAATGTTTGATAAAATGGTGTGGGCTTTTTTTCCAATCATGAAAACCTTATACCTAAATACCCAACGAATATTTGTTGAACAAATGAATAAGAGTGTCCATTTGAAATTCTGCTCAAAATTTTACCTCATGAGAAACAATATTAGAGAGTATGAGGGGATCATTTATAATACAGATGTTTGTATCTGGTAACCGCAGCATGCAGAACACTGAGCATCAGGGACATCAGAGATTTCTTTTTTTTTTTTTTTTTTTTTGACAGGCAGAGTGGACAGTGAGAGAGAGAGACAGAGAGAAAGGTCTTCCTTTGCCGTTGGTTCACCCTCCAAAGGCCGCCGCGGCCGGCGCGCTGCGGCCGGCGCACCGCGCTGATCCGATGGCAGGAGCCAGGAGCCAGGTGCTTTTCCTGGTCTCCCATGGGGTGCAGGGCCCAAGCACCTGGGCCATCCTCCACTGCACTCCCTGGCCACAGCAGAGGGCTGGCCTGGAAGAGGGGCAACCGGGACAGAATCCGGCGCCCCGACCGGGACTAGAACCCGGTGTGCCGGCGCCGCTAGGCGGAGGATTAGCCTAGTGAGCCGCGGCGCCAGCCCATCAGAGATTTCTAAGGAATACCAGTGATGCTGGCTTCAATGAAGAATACATGGGGTCACAGATCACCCTTTGATGCCGTCTAGCCTAACAGTTGGCAAACCCATTTAAATTAGAAAAACAAGATCTTTCATTTATTTTTCACATATATATATATATATATATTTATATTTCATGGTCTTTTGATATTTTATCTTTAACATTTAAGATTCAACAATTTTTTAAAATATTTATTCATCCATTTGAAAGTTAGTATTAGAGAGAGAGAGGAGAGGCAGAGAGAGAGAGAGAGAGAGAGGGAGAGAGAGAGATCTTGTATCCAATGGTTCACTCCCCAGTTGGCTGCAAAGGCCAGATCTGCTCTGATCTGAAGCCAGGAGCCAGGAGCTTCCTCCAGCTCTCCCACTTGGGTGCCATCTTCCACTGCTTTCCCAGGCCATAGCAGAGAGCCGGATCAGAAGTGGAGCAGCTGGGGCTCGAACCTGCACCCATATGGGATGCCGGTGCTTCAGGCCAGGGCTTTAACCCGCTGCAACATGCTGCCGGCCCTGGATTCAACAATTTATTTTATTTTTTTTATTTTTTATTTTTATTTTTTAACTTTTATTTAATGAATATAAATTTCCAAAGTACGACTTACGGATTACAATGGCTTCCCCCCCATACCGTCCCTCCTACCCACAACCCTCGCCTTTCCCACTCCCTCTCCCCTTCCATTCACATCAAGATTCATTTTCAATTACCCAACAATTTTTAACATTTTTCCACATTCACTTTATTTTCCAGAGTATTGAGACTTTTATTGTTTCAGAGGTTTTAAAATATTTAGGTAAAGCCACCATAAATGTGGCATTAAAATGAAAGCATAACTAGTATTTAATGGATGGCAAAGACAGAGTGGAGGTGGATTTTGAAAAAAACAAAGTGAGAATATGTTCTCAGCAAACTTTAAAATACTATCTGAATTTATATGCTCCAGCAAAATGCTTGAAAGTCATCTGAATTTGTGTTTCTTTTTCTCTATAAAGCAATATTTGGAAAAGGAAGTAAGACTGAATACCCTCAATGTAAAGGTAGCATTAGGAGTAGTTACTAATTATGCACTTGGGTTAATTCTACATTTTTATGTCAATTATCTGGACTTAGAATTCTCCACATTCTTTCTCTTCTCAATTAAAATAATGGATTAAGCCAGAAACTCAGCCTGCGGCTCCCATGCGAGCGGCAGGGACTCAACTGTTTGAATCATCACCTAAGACTTCCCAAGGTGTTGCATTAGCAGGAAGCTAGAACATGGATTGGAGCTTAGACTGGAACTCAGGCACTCTGATATAGGATATGGGTGTGTTAATCCCCAGGCCAAACTTTCCCACCCCACTCTTCTCATTCTATCTCAAGAATAGGAGGATCCCTGCCTCCTATTCCACATTCACACACACATATACACACACATGCACACATAATGTTTTTCTTCAAAACAGTGATATTAAAATCACATAATGTTGTATTCATGATAAAGACCACAAAATAAGGAAACAGACTATATTATTATGTAGAGGGTATAATTTAGTGAGGATATTTATAAAAGACTTCTTGCTTGGCATAAAGTTTTCATACTTATCAGTCTCAGAAAGAATATTTCAGCTGAAATAGGTAGAACTGTTTTCAAGCCTAGGGCTTTTCCAAAACAACGGCATGACCACAAAAAGACTGCATATCTTCCACTCTCAGTACATTGTCAGTAAAGTGGGACTCACACCATATACTCATTTTTGGAACGAGCTAATAAGATAACATATGGAAAAGACCTCACGTTTCTTGAGCAGGTATGAGGGTTTACAAGTCTGCCCTCTCCTCCCTTCTGACTTAATTCTCTCTCTTACCTTACTATACTCCTACATTCATGGCTCCCTTTGAGAGAGTTCCATATATTTCAGAAAATTAACAGCCTCAAAATTTTGAACCATAAGTTCTAAGGCTTTTCATGTATATTCTTGAGCAATACAGTTATATTAGGAGTATTTCAGCAGCAAAATAAATTGTACAAGTCTATTCATTCAATAACACCATTCCCAAACCACCCACTGTCCAGCAAGTTTGCTTTGTCAGGTTCTAAACAGGAAAGCAAATATGTGCTCTGCTTAGCTATGGAATAACCTTCTCTTTGACCTAGAGATAGCAGTGGAATTATGGTCTCCCATGCCTTGTTAAATACCTCCCAATCCCTTAATGCATTTGGCATAGTATGTTTGTTTAGCTTGATTACATCCCAGAGTTAATTGTTTTGTGTCCATCCTAGTGGCTCAAATCCTTTAGCCTGATCTTGTTTATAATAATGTGTCTGTGGTCTATTTTGTGTAGAAGCATTATTTAAAGTAAAGAAGAGCTGGATACCATAATTATATTGCAGATATATTAAACTTTTGCTCAGTAGTATGTATTTGGCATTTTCCTGTTATACTGACAGTGAATCCAATACATTTGTTATAAATTTAAAAGTGTGTTATATAATCTTCATTTCTAGAAACAGCTCTGTTCCCATCTAGGGGAAAGAACAGAATAGTTTCTTTAAAAAAAGATTTAATTATTTTATTTGAAAGGCAGAGTTAGAGAGAGAGGAAGATAGAGAGGGAGAGAGAGAGGGAGAGATAAAGGGAGGGGGGTTATCTTCCATCCACGGATTCACTCCCCAGATGGTCAGAAGGGCTGGATTTGCGCCCATCTGAAGCCAGGAGCCAGGAACTTCTTCTGGGTCTCCCACATAGGTGCAAGGGCCCAAGGATTTGGGCCATCTTCTACTGCTTTCCCAGGTTATAACAGAGAGCTGGATCAGAAGTGGATTAGCTAGGACTCGAATGGCACCCATATGGGATGCTGACCCCGCAGGCAGCGGCTTTACCTGCTACACCACAGCACCGGCCCAAAAATAGTTTCAAATGAAGTCATAACCAAGTCAGTGAATAAAATAAAATGTGGCTGAGATGTGTTAGTCAATATTAACATACAAAAACGGAAACAAATAGATTGAAGATGGGTAAGGAATAAGGATAGCTATTTTTTTTTTTTTCAAATTCATACCAAGGCAAGGGAGAAACAGCAGATACATGCTGAGTCTCTGGCAGATGATTGTCCATAAGAGAGCTATGTCATTCAGAATGCCCTTGGTCAATTTTTCCCAGAATGAATCTGCCATGGATATTATTATGGCTAATAAAAGAACTTACTTTCTATTCTTTGCCACTCCCTGTAAAACTGCCCCTCTCCCATAGTTACTGACGAAGATAGGTAGTACATATTTCCATAGATACATCCCATGGATGTATCTCCCTCCTACTCTGCATGTTTTCATCATCAAGTTTTGCTGAATATGCTAACAATTCGTGCACACATTCATTGATGACTCCACTGACACAAACCTGGACCATTTCTTCTTGAATTATTACAGATGACTCCAAGTTGCTTCCTGTCTCTTCCAAGCAGTTTTGATACAGATTCTGCAGAGTTGTGTTACTGAGTACAAAGGTAAGCATGCCATCTGCCTAGTTACACTTCGATGCCTTCCAGTTTGTTTCAGAATAAAGCTAAATGTCTTTAACATCATTTTATATATTTTTACTAAGATTTCTTGCCTTCAACACTCAACTTATTAAATTTTTAAATTAAATTTTCTGATCTTCGACCTGACCGTGAGCTTTTTTTTCAATTATTTTGTACATGTTTTATCATTTGCTCAAAAATGTCCACCTACATTTTCAGCCATGAAGCTCAGAAAACCCTTCTTGATCACACCAAATCTCTTGTTATTTCTCCAAGGCCTTCTCACATTATCCCATAGTTCTCACAATTAGTATATGGCAGACTTTTAGAAAATTCTATTTATTTCACTTTAAGTCTATCCATTACAATTCTAATTTTATTATATGTCTATTCATCTGCACCTTTCAATGATAAGCTCTTTGAGAAAGGAAACTGAGTATATTTGCTATTGTATCCTCTACAATTAATTTCCTTTGTCACATAGTAAAGCCTCAATGATAATTAATGAAATCATTATCTAAGAAAATCCTGTATACTTGGCTGATGATACAAGACACTGTGCTTTATTCATATGGAAATTTCTCAGTGATTCTGAGGCAGATGAAATAGGTTATAATAGTAATCTAAAATATTATATCTAGTACTCAAAATTATAGTTAACTCAGTGTCCCTAGCACTACAAATGGGTCCAAGTAAACAAATTAATCTTGTTACTTAGAAGATAGATATACAAGCATATTTTAAGTAGCCTTTTTTTAAGTTCAACTAATTGCTTTAGGATCATTCCTGCCTCTCATGCATATTAACCCATGGCCTGGTAACTGTATACTATAACTCTATAATAAAGCAAATTCACAGTTAACTTATTATTTAGATAAAATTTATATATTCTAGAGATGCTTACTTTTAGAAAGCTTAAAATTTACACTGCGTAAATGGACCAAGGTCAGTTCCAAGCTATTATAAATCCATGATAAAGGAAAAAATTGTGTCCTGAAGTTCATTGCTAGATGAATTAAACATGCCATAAGAAGTAAGAATACTACAGGCAAAAGACATTTGAGTTTGGAGGCTCAATGTAAATTAACATGACAGAGATATATTACTGTGAGCAAGACATTTTGGCTGTCACGTGCCCTTTCAATAAAACTGGACCACGTACCTCCACGTTCTGGATCCACCGAGTTATGCTGCAAAGGCTGTGCTGGTCCTTTTGCTACCTTCTGCCAAAGAAAGTGCATTCTGTGAAAGTTAAAAGTTATATTCTTTGCTCTATCCCTGTGTTTTATAAAGTATCCAGAAAATAATGTGAAGCTAATAAAATATTAAGTTAAATTTAGTTTCAATGTTTTCCTTTCCTAATATAGGGACATTGGTACACATTTATGTGACAGAGGTGGGGGCAAGGGAGTTTCTATGTCTGGGCTTCCCACAGTATCCCAGCCTCAATGTTCCTACTCGCAGATATTCTGTTCCATTAGAACCTATATTCCTACAAGGAAGTTTGCACTTCTATACAGATAAGGGTAACAGAAAAGAAGGACTGGATTTTTTTCCACAACCAATAAACCAAGTTTACTACTTCCACAATCCACTTTCCTATCCAACTGCAATTATTAACAAATGTAGGATACTCAGACAAGGATGGATGATTCATGCAACTTCCTCTGACTCTTTCTATTTACTAAAAAGCAGGTAAACCTTATAAAAACACTCTAGAGCTAAGAACTTGCCACTAGAAACAATTGGAACTCAGAATGCTTGGTCAGAAATCAGAAGGTGAATTAAATTCCTTGCTGTATTAATTCCCTTCATACATAAGGAATATCAATCAGACCTCTATTATGCCTCTGTTGGAAAGAACAGCAGAGACATCTTCTGTATCCAGCAGGAAGCCTGGTGTGTATCCTGTTCCAATAATTATTTGAGAAGAGAGACTATTTCGGGAGAGCCTACGAGTGTATCTTCTAATTTGGTACTAACCAAACTGTAACTGGGCTGAGATCAAACTTCCCAATCTTGTTCCGATGCCTTGCATTCTTGTATCATCAATATAAAATTAAATTCACTGCAAACTGCATGTTGACTGATCATGATACATAAATGTGCTTTTCATTGTGAAGAACACTTTTTTTTCTGTCAAAAGGAGTAACAAGAAGCAAAAGGTGATTTTAATACTCCTTTCTCCCTCTAAAGGACATATAGAAATTAGGCAAAAGGTTGAATGTGTCAAAGCACCCCATGATCCCAGTGAAGAGCCATTCCACTTCCACCCCCTTGACTCCTCTTGGCACGGCACAGTGGCATAGGATTTGCAAGGCTATCTCTCAGTGACTTTTGTGTCTAGTCCTAACCATGATACTTTCCCCTGGTAGACCTTGAGAGTCCCCCACAATAATAGTATAAAGAAACTATCAGATTTTACAGTTCTTCTGGACTAAGACTCAATTTTAGTGCTACATTCTTTATATGAACTTAAAATCCAAGTGAAAATAAACTATTTTTGCTTTGCCTGGGGCATATTAAGCATAGGATGTGAGTCATACTAGGAGCTTTGTAGATATTTGTTAAATGTTAGTGGGAAGCAATCTCTTTTCCCCAAGGGCACAGCTCCATCTCTATGTCCCTTACTTTATTTGATATTTGCCTCTGTTAGAGCACTGATAACATTGAACAACCTATATTTGCTTATATTTATGCCCCTATTAGACTGCAATATCTTATTTATCTTTGTACCTCCAATGCCTAGAATTCTATATGGCTTATGGCTTTAAATAAATATTTTTTGTGTGAACTACAGTCTATTGTGATTATTAAAGCTAGTCCTTCTTATTTCTGAAATGGTTTACTCTTCCTGGAGCCCAATCTATTTCATTCTTTTTCAAACTTCTCTTGTTCTTTGTAGTAGATACAAACAAGTACATAGTAAATTCCTATGTAAGTAATCTAATAAATCAACATGATATCAAATAATGATGCCAATTATGTATGTTTGTATCCATCTATCTATCTATCTACCTACCTACCTATCTATCCAGCTTAATTTTATGAGTCCACACGACTGATAAGGGATGCCAAGATAGCTTGGAAAATATTTCTGGGCATGTCTGAATAGAATAAAGAGGTGAAGGAGGAGAAATTTCACATTTGCTCCTTGAACTAAGACAACCATCATCTCCCAAATGCAGACACCAACGCTCAGGCATTCAGACTCTGATCAGAATTACACTGTTGACTATCCTGGGTCTCAGGACTTTAGCCAAGGACTGAATTATATTTTCATCTTTCCTCGTTCTCGAACTTGCTGATTTATTTATGGCAGATCATGGAAATCCCTGGGCCCTTAATCACATGAGGCAATTTCTATAAATCTTTTTTGAGCATATCTGATTAGTTCTGCTTATCTGGATAAACTTAAGATACTATCTTTGTGAAATATACACTTATCTTGGTATCAATTGGTGATTACTACTATTATTCCCATATTTTTGAAATGAGAAAACTTAGGTAGATAGGGATTAAAAACTAACCTAAGATCCCACATAAATAGCAGGTTAGTGTAATCAAGATTGTAACTCAGGCGATGCATTTCCCAAGTCAACATTCTCAATTCTTCTTAATATTGCCTCTCTTTGGACAAAACATTTATGTATTTACTACCCAATTAGTCTCTATAGTAATTTTATAATATTGTTATTATTTTAACCAATAAGGGAATAGAGAGAAATTAGATAACATCTTTAAATCTCAGATTTAGCAACTATTCAGGATCAGAATATGTCTGAACATATTTTTTAATTCCATGTCCTATGCTGTACCATAGAACTTACATTTTTAATGCCTCCTCATCTGTCTCTTCCAACTTAAACATCTTACAGAAAAACTGTATGTATAATATTAGTATACCTCTTTGAAATTTATTATTTCTCCTGGCTGGCATTTAAGAATTAACATGGACTGTTGCCCTATTAATTAATATTAAGTGGGATCTGTAGAAGTAATTATAGTCTGAGAATGTCAAAGAGCTGGAATATGAGTGAGATATAATGATAAAGATATGGGCTATGCCAGGAGAATTTTAAATAAAATTAACTAGAGATTTAAATAAAATTTATGGCTTTGGGTTATTATGCATACAGCATGAAATTAAGAAGTAATTTCATCTTATTGGTAAAACAAAAAAGTCAAGAGTCGTGGGCTCTTTGCTTTAAATACTATTTTATGTAAATTTCTTCACATAGCATCTCAGTGTATGAAATAAGGATAATTTAAATGTTCTCCAAAAAACTGAATCTAATTTTGCACTGAGCATCTTATACAATAAAGGTGAATATCCATCACTCCTAACAAATTGAGGGCACCTTAGTGTTTGCAACTCAAATTGTATCCATAAACAAACAGTATCTGTTTTATCTTGGAACTTGTTAGAAATGCAGAATCTGTGCCTTATCCTAGATTTATGGAATCATAGTCTGTAATTTGAACAAAATCCAGAGCTGACTGATGTATACATTAAAGTTTGGGAAGTACTGCTCTCACTGAAAAAGCAAGATCATTTACACCTCAGTCTCAATCAACTTTTCAGACTCTACAGACTTTCACCACCTCATTCTTCCTTTTGTTCCTTCACATGTTTGGGCTTATTTTTTTTTATTGTAGTAAGAGCACTTAATATGAACACCTTTAGGCCAGGATTATGCAGCGTCCTTATTTTAAAATCCTCTAGTGAGATTCACCTAGTACTTTAATGAGTTTTTAAAAATTAATTTCTGGTTAAATTCATTAATTGACTATGTGATATTGGACATTAAAATTCATCTGTCTTGGACTTGAATTGATAACTCAATGAGGAGAGTGAACTAGATTATTCCTGAAGTCACTTTTCATTTTTGATTTTGTGGCTTTCATATTTCCTGTTACCAAAAAAGTCACAACACCAGGCATATGAATACAATACGATCTTCAAAATCAGAAACTTCCTGGAGTATTAAGGCAAGGCATTTGATGACACAATGCATAGAAGGAAATAGAAATCAGGATACATTCATGGTGGTATGAATATTGACCATATTTACTTCTACCAATAGGAATTTCCAACTGGTATGAGTAGTAATGAAGTCTTTCCTTAAAATCACAAACTTGGCTTATGTGCCTATTTTTGTATTCTGTCTAATCTAGCAGAATAATACAACTCAGTTTTTATATAAAAATGGATTTAAAGAATCTTTACAACCTTTGCAATATTTATTTCTCACTGCATTTATAGTTAACCACACAATAAACTTATTTGATTGTGTGCCTACCATGAGCCAAGCACAATCACAGGCTCAGTATGAAATATAATCTCCAGGGTAACCAACAGCTCCTAGACATAATCTCTTCTTATTCAATGTCTTACAATTTCAAACATCATCATTTATTGTTTATTTGTGTTCCTCTATGGCAAGTATGTGCCTCAAAGCTTATCTATCTGTCTCTGTCTCTTTCTCTCTTTTGAAAGGTGACAAGAGTTTCAGAGAGGGAGAGGAAGATGGAGAGGGAAAGGGAATCTTGCATCTACTGACTGGGTCAGGCTGAAGCCAGGAGCTTCATCTGAGTCTCCCATACCAATACAGGAGCAAAGGACATGAGCCATCTTCTGCTACTTTCCCAGGCTCATACACAGGGAGCTGCACTGGAAGTGGAGTAGCTGGAACTTAAACTGGTGCCTATATGAGATGCCAGCATTGTTGGTGGTGGCCTAACCCATTAAGCCACAACACTGGTCCCAATCATCTAAAATTAAACTCATTATTGCTACTTTTCCTGAAAGCACAGACCCCCACAAAATAAGTGAAAGAGACAAAAACATCTTGATTTCTCTTGTCTTTTATTTCTTGGATAATATCTTATGATATCTGTAAATGCATAAGCCAGTCTTTATAGCCATATTAACTGGGCAAGGCCTGGCATGCAGCAGAGAAGATGGCTATGGGAAGGGAACTCATACAAAAGCCTCCATGAGTCGGAGTTCTCTTGCCTGAATAACTTGAACTCTGTCTCTGCTTAGCTAGGTATTAATCCTTTTGATAGCAATGACGCCAGTTCTTGTCTGCCTCGCTCCAGTTCTTGTTATTTTGCTTCATTGTGCTAAACTGCACTTTCTATAAATAAATCAGGGTTAGAAATAATCTTTAAATAGCTCAGTCTTTGTCACATTCAGACACTGAAGGTGACCACAGATACCTATAAAAGGCATCTCAGAAATAACAATAGAGAATAAATAGTAAATGTTTATTAAATTATGATTAATTTTAAAACTGATTTTAATACAGTATTTGCAACATGACTATGTCTATAGTAAAATGTATATGCAAGCAATGAAAATATATATTTTCCTCAGATGACAATACAAGTATTGCTATTAAATTGAGTAAGGTTTTGATGAAAAACAGAGGAAGGTTATGTTTGTAATGCACACTATATTGATGAAATGGAAGACTATGGTGTATTAATATAACAGTATGAGGAGAACTTTGGGTAACAGGCTTGCAACTCTGCCATAAATGTTATTAGCCTTGTGTCTTCTCTAAGCTACTTGATGCCCCTCAACTTGCTTTATTTTCTTTATCTGTGATATGTGGTAGCAATTGCATATTTATTCCACACAGTGAAGTGTCATAATTTAGTAGAATTTGGCTAGAACAAACAGTAATACGCACAGTAGATGGCACATGATGTTCTCATTATCTTATTTATTTTTGTTTTTATCTGTAACGCTGCTCCTAATTGGCGATGGAAGCAATCAATTGGATTGAGTTGGGACTGGAAAACAGGGCATTTGAAAGTCTACTATTCTAGCTGGCACCGCAGCTCATTAGGCTAATCCTCCGCCTTGCGGTGCTGGCACACCAGGTTCTAGTCCCGGTCGGGACGCAGGATTCTGTCCCGGTTGCCCCTCTTCCAGGCCAGCTCTCTGCTGTGGCCAGGGAGTGCAGTGGAGGATGGCCCAATTACTTGGGCCCTGCACCCCATGGGAGACCAGGATAAGTACCTGGCTCCTGCCATCGGATCAGTGCGGTGTGCTGGCCACAGCGCGCCGGCCACGGCGGCCATTGGAGGGTGAACCAACGGCAAAGGAAGACCTTTCTCTCTGTCTCTGTCTCTCACTGTCCACTCTGCCTGTCAAAAAAAAAAAAAAAAAAAAAAGAAGTCTACTATTCTTTAGTCAAAGCACTCTGTCCAAAAAATTGCATTTGATTATCTTTATGACTTGCCTTCACTCCTCAGTTTCTTTTTTTCCATTCTTTCACCTTTCACCTTTACCCACTAACCTTGGTCCAATAAATGCTTTTTCTGCCGTTTTGAATTAAAACGATCTATGGTATTTCTTGTAGTGATATCTCACCTATCATCTACTGCAGGGACAATTGTGGCTTTAGTATCACAAGTGCTTCCTCCTTCTATTCAGAGCTTCAGTTAAAATTAACAGGAGTCCAATGCCACAAATAGCACTGGAAAGATACTTGATTTAAAGAAACATGTACATGGATAGAAAGCCAACTTAAAGAGACTTTCAAAATAAGTTAGAGATGAATATGTGAAGCAATTCTTTAGAAAGATGGATTTTATCTGGATAACAAGGTACCCTTTGGTTATGCTTACTTACTATCTAAAGAGATAGCTATTGTTTCAGTCTTATATGGGTTGGAAACTGAAGAAAACAATTGATATTCATTTTTTTTAATAAAAGGGAAAAGTGCATCTTGTCTGAGAGATAAATTTAAGCAAATTTTAAATGCCAAAATAAATCTCAATAAAGAGTACCAATGGAGAAAATGAAAAATTTAAAGATGCATGTCTGGGAATGAGAGCAGAACTTATATGGAACTTGCAACAATGCTACCCTGTGCTCAGAAGATAGGCAGATTTCATAGAAAGCATGCAATTAAAAACATAGCCATGGCCGGCGCTGTGGCTCAATAGGTTAATCCTCCGCCTTGCGGCACTGGCACACTGGGTTCTAGTCCCAGTTGGGGCGCTGGGTTCTGTCCTGGTTGCCCCTCTTCCAGGCCAGCTCTCTGCTGTGGCCAGGGAGTGCAGTGGAGGATGGCCCAAGTCCTTGGGCCCTGCACCCACATGGAAGACCAGGAGAAGCACCTGGCTCCTGCCTTCGGATCAGCGCGGTCTGCCGACCGCAGCGACCATTGGAGGGTGAACCAATGGCAAAGGAAGACCTTTCTCTTTGTCTCTCTCTCTCATTGTCCACTCTGCCTGTCAAAAATAAAATAGCCATATGTATGACTACATATATGTATATATATGTAACATTATATTAGAAGCATTTAAATTCAGCATTGTAACTTTTGTAACTTTAATATGACTGTTAATCACTATTAAAATAAAAAAAAAAACATAAAAATGGGATGTTCTTCTCTCTCTCACTATCCACTCTGCCTGTCAAAAACAAAAACAAAAACAAACAAACAAACAAAAAAATGGGATGTTCTTTTTCCTAAGCTACACTGTGATCATCTTATTTTCACAAAGGATGAGTACTATGGCATGATAACTCACTCGCAGTGACTTTTTTAATTTGTGGGCCATGTTTCAACTCATGTTTCCTTTCTCTTTAAGACTGAGTGAATGCAATAGACAAAAATGAATCAAACATTTAGAATTTAAGTAAACTAAGTAAGTTAAAGATCTTCACTGTGAAAATTATCAAACATTGTTGAAATAAATCAAAGACACAAAGAATGGAAAAATATTTGTTGCTCATGGATCAAAAGAATAAGTAGCATTAAAATATCTGCTACCTAAAGCAATCTGCAGATTCAAAGCAATTCCAATCAAAATAGCAATGACATTCTCTACAGAACTAAAACAAGCAATTCTAAAATTCATATGGAACCACAAAAACCCAGAATAGCCATAGCACGAGAATCTGTGGTATCTAATAGAGTACCTAAAAGGTAATCTATAGAAATGAAATTGACATTTTGAGGTACTATGACTTTGATCAGCCCTTGTCTTGACTATTGAGGAACAGTTTTGTTTTTCTTTTTTTTTTTTCCACACTGTTTGTTGAACTCTGTACTTAGTGTAGGGTTAATCATAAGTGTATAAACTTAATTAAAAATAGATCTCAGTGTAAATTAAGAATGGGAATAGGAGAGAAAGGAGGAAAAAGGGTGGGAGTGCAGGTGGGAAGAATCACTATGTTCCTAAATTTGTATTTATGAAATGCAGGATGTTTGTATACCTTAAATAAAAGATTTCTGGGGGAAAAAATTCAAGCTGGAGGCACAATACCTAAATTCAAAATATGTTATAAAGCTATATTAATGAAAAATTCCAGTAGTGATACATAGATCAATGGAACATACTACAAATCTGTAGTAATTAAAACAGCATAAAATGATTATTTAGATCAATTAAAGATAATAAAGAGCCCAGTAGTTAATTCAATACATACAGAAAATTGGATTTGGAGATGTGCTTAGACCATACGGTGGAGTAAGGATGATCTCTTCAACAAATGGTGCTAGTGAAATTGGATTTATATATGTAGAAGAATGGAATTAAAAACATACGTCTCACCATACCAAAAAAAAAAAAAAAACAACTCAAGATTTTTCAAATACATTAATTTAAGACCTGAGGCTATGAAGTTACTGGAAGATAATGCAGGGGAAATACTCCAAAACATCAGTGTAAAGGGATGACTTCCTGGACAAAACCTCCAAACCATAAGCAACAAAAGCAAAATTAAACAAATGGGACTATACTGAAATCAGATTTTGCAAAACAGAAAAATGATCGAGAGAAGAGAAGAGACATCCAAAAGAATGGGAAAAAAGTACTTGCAAACTTCCTCTCTGACAAAGGAAGGATTAATATCCCAAATATATCAGCAACTTTAAAAACAACAAAACAACAACAAATCCAGTTGAGAAGTGAATTCTCAAAAGAAGAATACAAATGACCAACAAATATATGAAAAAATGCTCAACACCACTAGCCTTCAGGAAAATGAAGATCAAAACTGCAATGGGATATTATCTCATCCCTGTTAGAATGTTTAAATTCCAAAACACAGAAAGTAATAAATGCTGGTGAACATGTGCACAAAGGGGAACACTCATACACTGTTGGTAGGAATTTATATTAATGCATCCTCTGTGGAAAACAGTGTGGAGATTTATTTAAAAAACTAGATCAATTATGAACTTAAACATCACTTTAACAAGTAAGGTGTCATTGGATTAAGCATCAAAGGGATTACATAAATAAGACCAATGTCTGAAAATAATAATTGATAGAATTAAAAAGGAGAGAATGATCCTACATGGGAAGCAGGATACACAGCCGACTCATAGAATGGCAAATGCCCTAAACAGCACTCTGGCCTCAGAATCAGCCCTTGAGGCATTTGGATCTGGCTGAAGAGCCCATGAGAGTTTTTAGGCATGAAAATCCAAGACACTGTGGCAAAATAATAATAATAATAATAATAATGACCTAAATGAAAGATCTCTGAGTGAGATCCCAGTAGAAAGAACGGGCCATCAAAGAAGGAGGTACCTTTCTCCGAAGGGAGGAGAGAACTTCCACTTTGACTATGGCCCTGTCTAAACAAGATTGTAGTTGGTGAACTCAAGAGGCTTCCACAGTCTTGGCAACTCATGACAAGAGGCTTGGGTGATTACTGATATCATAAATAAGAGTGTCAACTGTTAAATCAACAACAGGAGTCACTGTGCACCTGCTCCCCATGTAGGACCTCTGTCCTTAATGTGTTGTACTATGAGAATTAATGGTAAAACTACTACTCAAACAGTATTCTATATTTTGTATGTCTTTGTGGGTATAGTCTGTTGAAATCTTTACTTAGTATATACTAAGTTGATCTTCTGTATATAAAGATAATTGAAAATGAAACGTGATGAAAAATGGAATGGGAGACGGAGTGGAAGATAGGATGGTTGTGGGTGGGAGGGGAGTTATGGGGGGGGACCCACTATAATTCAAAAGTTGTACTTTGGAAATTTACATTTATTAAATAAAAGTAAAAAACAAAACTAGAAATAGACTTTGCATACAATCCAGCAATGCCAGTACTGGGTATATACCCAAAGATTCGAATACAATGTAGCAAAGAAATAGCTGCACCACCATATTAATAGCAGCATTGTTCTCAATAGCCAAAAGTCCATCATCAGATGAATGAATTAAAAAAAAAAGTGTAGTACATACACACGATTGAATATTATTCTGTTATAAAAAATGAAATTCTATTTGCAGCAAAATGGACAGAAGTAGAAAACATTATGTTGGGTGAAATAAGCCAGACCTAGAAAGACAAATATCAAATGTTCTCCCTTATATGTGGGAGCTAAAATTAAAAAAAAAAAGAAAGAAAAAAAGAAATATCTCTGTGCATCAGTATTGCTGCAAATATAGTTTTGTAAAACTTTGTCTTGTACCTTTGTGAAACCAGCAGGTAAGAATGTTATATTACTATAGTTTTAATGATTTGTGATTACTATATAACTTAGTGTATATAGGTGAAATGGTGATTTTTCGTTAAATTATTGTTTATAGTCATTGTCTATTCCTACTAAACTAAGATCTTTTGTTTAAATTATTAAACTTCTTATGTGGCAAAATATTAAGTCTTTTTTACTGTAATGTAAATATAAAATATGTCATCTCAAAACTAAAAAAAAGAAAGAAGAAAGGACAGTGGGAGGGAGGAAGGTAAAATCATGTTCTTAGAATTAATCTATAAAGCTCATTGAATCTGTTAAAAGCAAGTTAAAACATAATTAATAAAATAAAAAGAACAGCTGAATGACTTTTTTCCCCTTCTAGTGAAAATGCTCATTTTTATTGGGGCAGAAATGTGCATAGGTGTAGGAATTCCTAGTAACTGAACACAAGTTCGATGTCAAGCATTGTGCTAAAGTGATATAAATTCATTTAATCTTAAGCCAACCCAAGAAAGTCTTATACCCATCCACTATTCACAGATTTAGATCAGGTAATGAATGGAAACTGAATAATGTAGTTTCTTGTTATAGAGTAAGTACTCAAAACATACTAGCTACAGTTAGTTTTAAATTCTTTGTCTATATGAAGATGAGAAAAATAGTTCACATTGGTGATATAACAAAACTGACCCTGATTTGGAAGATCTGTATCTTGGGCCAGGATTTTCTGACACAAAAAAAGTCAACTGTTTTGGCTGTTTTGGCATCAGTTTTTCCAAACAGTCATAACTGAAGGATATCACAAATTCACAAATTAACTAATATGTAATACACAACTCAGAGTTATTTGCAAAAGATGTTATACGCATGTGTTAATTTACAAAAGAAGGGCTGTGTATTTTGTGATTTTATGTTTTCATAGTTTCATATTTCTCATTTCACACAATAGATATAGGTATACATAATTAATCATGTTGATTCATTCTAACTTGACTACACGATTAACCAAAATAGACATATTGAATGAACTTCAAAGCAAAGGAATCACATAGTACCATGTTGTACTAGTTTCTTACTGATATGCAAACTTAATGGCATAAAACAAAACATTTATTCTCTTACACCTCTGATGGTTATAAATTTACAAAATTTAGTAGCGCAAATCTTTGTCCTTATCTTCTCCAGTTTCTAGTAACTTCCTGCATTCTTCCATGCATGTCCCCTTCCTCCATCTTCAAAACACATCACTTTAACCTCTACTTGTGCTGCTCTGTTTCCTTCATATTTGATTTTCTTGCATCCCTAATGCAAGGATCTTTGTGATTGCATTGGGTCCAGTCAGCTCACTTAGGATAATATTTCTAACTCAAAATTCTTAATCATTCTAGCAAAGTCACTTTTGCCACATAAGGTATCATATTCACTGCTGTTGGGAATTAGATGGCAGACACGTTGGGAGGCCATTATTCTATCATATAAACTAAATGAATTGATGGCAGCAAGTTACAATAGAAACAGATCATGGTGCCCTAGAAAATAGATTCTGAGGCTTTGAGACTTCTGTACTTGATAACACTGTAAAGCACTACTGAAAATCCTACTTGTGAAGGGGTAGAAGAGGCACCGAAGGGAAAAAAAAAGTTTAAATGGTATAAATTAAACCAGGATGAGGTTGCAATGGAAAATTTATCACATTTCACAAGAGCTTAGAAGCTCACTTGGTTCTTCAGTTTGCACTAGAATCAAAGCATAGAAGCTGGATTTTTGTATATCTATCATTGACCAGCAGCTGGATACAGGATAACCCCAAGGAGACATGCATTTGGGCAAGATGAAAAATCCCTAGACTGCCAGTCTTCATTCTCCAACAATGCTTAAAGATTAGGAGGTGATTGTCTTAGTCATATTATACACCATTATGTCTACAATAGTCTACTTGTTTTTTTACTGAACTGAGAACATAAGTTTTTCTTTAGGATTTTCATTGTTATATTTTCCTAGGTTCTACCTTAGAACTCTTTGCTATCTTCTAATATTTTTTTTCCTGAATAACCAAGAAAGCCATTTTCCTCAAGAGTCCATTCATAATCTTATCTTGGATCATTGGTCCTTTCAGGAAAAATAAATGGCCAGGTAGAAGATCAGCAGCTCTTGTTATAGGGATAGCCATTGCTGTCTGTCAGGAGCACTCTGGACTAGGGCTATAACAGGGCAGGGTTACACTCACATACTGACATGTCCCAGCTTTAAAAAAAAAAAAAGCTTGGACTTTATCCTTCTCTGTGAATTGTCAAAGAAAAATCTATCTCCAAACCCATCATACAGTCATAGGGTTAATCTACATCTGCCTACTGTTGAATATTAAGTCCTATCATTTGTCTCCACTATTTGGATATCCTATTATCTCTGATACTATTGTGATGTTCAATTCAGTGTTGGAATTTCCCAAAATTAACCTTGATTTATGGAGGAAAGTGATCAAGAAACTTCTCAGTATTGCTAGTTTTTGTTTACCTAAGACTTTGTACATCACTTTGCTAAAGGATTTTCCTATGGACTCTCCTTTGGTATCTTTGACCTTATATAATCTACTCATTGTAGCATTAATACAGCTCCATTTCATTTTTTGTATTACCTTCTGTAACAGTTATGGCGTTGCTCCATAACATTTCTTCAGGTATTCAAGGACATTTGTAAATACTTAGAATTATGACTATCTCCCAAGACTACAGCAAAGTGTTAAATCTTACATCATAGGAAGATACTCTTACATCAACAAATATTGAATCCTTTTTTTAATCAATTTTTAACCTCTTCCTAGGTCTACCACCCACAGAATCCCGTGTCTCCTGGTTGGTGTTGCTGCTAATACATGTTTTAGGGCTTTAGGCTCCTTAGTTGTACAATCTCTGGTTCTCCTGCAGACACAGTGCCTCCCTTGTCAGATTACATTATAACTTGATCCTAGGTATTGGTTTGACAGCCAGGAGAGAAGGTGGAAATACATTCTAATATGAGTGTTTTTTGTCATGCACTGTAAAGATCTCTGCATTGTATTTAAGCAAAGAGAAAGCACAAGTGTTTAATAGAGAGGAGTGGGCTGCATTTCCAAATCTGAAAGTTTCAGTGACATGTTGGAATTCAAAGTTTAAAGTGCATCGACCTACATGTTCTAAGTGTCAGTATCTCATTATTTTCTAGTCAAGGTCCCAACCCTGGCAAAGCAGACTTGTCAGGTTTTAGAGTTTAATCATTTTTTCAGCTCTATGACCCACATAATTAAGTCCTGGACCTCATCCTCAATTTTTTTTCTGCCCTACAGGTACAGGAGATGAGTCTCTTTTATATGTTGTAAAGGAGTCCCTCTGCTTTCACAGTTTGCCATTAATTGGTGATTAAAAATCTCTAGTCTTTCATTATCTTTTCCAATCCATCAATGGCACTCAGCAAGAGCCATTCAATTACATAGACTTTATATTGATACTCACTCAGACCTACAGAATGCCTGAGCTAGTGTACTAGTCATTGCATTATTTTCTGTGGTGTCTATCCTGGTTCATCACCAGACAGTTTTAGCAATGCCAGAGGCTATAAGGACTCCATCTATCACTTTACCATTACCTGAAGAATGGCCATCCTCCAAATCCCACCTTAAATTCTGATTCCTGGGACTATTACAAGATTCAATCAGCCCATGTTTCATTGCCCAGGAAGCAGACTAGTTAACAGATATGTGTGTTCTGAGGTTAACTGGGGAGTGTTTAGGGGAATATTATCTGAATGGAAGTTTTAGAAGCAGTTTTGAGCAGAGAGAGAGAAGTTGAATTGGGATGCTGTGCAGCAGAGTCCTCCATATATCCAGTGGGGAACTCTTGATCAGGAATAGTTCTCCAAAGTTATCTTGAATTAAGAGAAGAGGGTCTGAAATTTGCATTTCTCATGTCAGCCAGTGATTGAATGTGAGCTTCCCTAGGAAAGAGTTTCAGTTGAGCTAAATTACTTCAGCCAAAGGCACTTCCTGGCAAAAGACACTGATATAATGTTTTGGCAACCAACACCCCTGGGAGTCCATAATTAAGAATGGGATAATGCATCAAAAAATACTTCCATTCTTATATGGGGATCTCAACAGCATACTACAACATCAACTATAGGGAACAAAAGAAATCCTACTCAGCTTTTCAAGATAAGTTGTGTAAAATAGTAGGAGAAACCTTAGGTTCCACATGAACAATCGTGGGTAGGAACCGAATTTTCACCAATGAATTAACATTTTTAAGCTATATCACCAGAGTGAAAAGAACATTAAAAAATTTTCAGTTTATTTTCATTAATAATGCAGCTACGTTCTGCTAATTTATCCACTATATAATGAGCAACTACTAGAAACAGTTCTAGTCAGGAAGATTGATGATCAAGATTAAAATTCCTTTCTGAAAGAATTTATAATTTCACATGTATTGTATTATAACACATATGAACCTAACTATATGTATGCTGTCAATTAAAAAAAAAACACATACCCTACTCTGAATACTAAGGACTATGTGAATTGCTTTAAATATATACCAGTATAAACATTTTGCTTCAGAAAACATAAACAAAATTTTCCACCACTCATTTTATTAATATTTATAATATAAGGAGCCCAGAACCCTTTACAACTCAAAAATATTAAAGCAAAACAACTGGAAAACAAATAAAATCACTTATTACATGTCCCAGGATTTTTGCAAAGGTTAGAAAGATAAAGCAGGTAAGAACTCTTAAAAAGTTGGTAATAATGTGCTTGTGCTAAGCTGATAATTGTATGTATAAGGTCTCTTTGTCTTTAAAATCCTTTAAGGTATTAAAATAAGTAGTACTGTAACTATATTTTATGCATAAGGTTTCTCTTTGATCAACCCCAAGTTAATTTAATCATTCATTGCTGAATTGTTCAGTACCATGTCTCAAACACAATACCCGTTATGTGATGAGAATCTACTATATTTTTAATGAGTAGGACATATTGTGTGATAAAACCAAATAGAACTACGTGTCTTATGTTCTAAAACAAGTTTCATTTTCTTAAATCCTTTATGTCCTCCCAAATTTGTTTCATATGCATCAAGACCAGCGTTACTTCTTGAGTGAAAATTGATATTGCAATCCAATAGTAGTAAAAATATGATATCCATATAATAAGATGTGGTGGCGGCTTTTTGAATATTTACTAACTTTTCCAAACTACATTAGAAGAAAAAAGTCCATTGAGGCATATCACTTGTCAAACTAACCTAAATGCTAAATATGCCTTTGCTATGCATGCCTTGGACTGAATTAATACTTTGATATTGTGATTGATTCTTCTGATAAGATGGAAATGAAAATCAAGATGAGAGTATACAATAAAAATGGCAAAAGTTAAAGAGGAAGGAATCAGTATCAAGCTCCATAAAAAATGATGCTCATTATCCATCTTCATGAAACATACACCTTTTCCCAGTCTAGGGAAAAAGTTTGGGGCAAAATATTCTTCCCTAAATGGGGCTATAATTTCACTAACAAGAAAAAGTGTAACTAGCTATGTGGTGAAATAATAAAGATACTAAATAATTTAAGGGGAAATTCCAAGAACTCAATTTCCCCTTATAAAGTGAGAATTTTCCCCATAGAATTTCCAAAGTCCTTGCAGTAAACAGTCATAGAAATCCAAAAGCCAAAATGTACTTCATGAATAGATCAAGCCTGAAGGCAGAGTACCAACTTGGAGATGGTAAAAACATGGAATTAAATGGTATAAATCCAGAAGACCTGAAATTCTGCCTCTCCCATGTGCTGGCTTGTAAAATGGGGCAAGAACAGCATCTCTGTGTGTCCCACATTTATCATCTCTACAGTAGAATGAATGGTACACTCAGAGGCATATGATTAGCTTTGAGTGCAAAGGAGGCAACAAATGCAGCAGAAAGTCATAAATCTCCCAACTGTATTTATAATTACTACTATAGCAGTGATTTCAAACTTGCTCTAGACAGGTAAGGGCACAACTTTGGTGGCAGAGATTCAATTAAACATAGTTGGACAGAGTGAAATCCAAGCATTTCAAGCTACTTCTACCTATGTCATATAGAAAAGGGGAGAAAAACACTCATCTCTTTTTTCAATACATCATGCGGTCTGGAAATTCATTCTATGGTAATTTTCCTCTGTATTTGTTATACTTCTGGTGATTGCAAAACACTTAAATATTACTAAGCTTTCTGTGAAGAAAATCTCTATTACACTACAGCATTGCAATAGATGTGCCTTGAACCAAAGTAGCTGAACACATTAATGCAATAAAATACAATTATGCTGCTAAATTATCTCTTGAATTATTGATGCAGTATTGACTCATTTAGTATCTCTCATAACAAATGGGCAGAATATATACTTTCAGGTTAATATACCCTACCAAGGGAAGAAATGCACAGCAGCTGAACCCATAAATTTTGTAATTTTATCACTCTATGTTTTATTAAAATCCATTAGATTCCTTCAAAGGCACAAGGTCAAAGAAGAACAAAAAAAAGGTGTTCCACACTAGTTTAAACAAGCTTAAACAGATATAAAAACAATCTTGAGTATGTAACATCTGTCATTTTAATTACCAACATCCATTTTCTGCTAATTCTCCTTAATGCAGAGATGTGGTTAAACAATAGAAACTGTTAATAGCTCATGGACTCTTTGGCCCCAATTATTTGTCTCCACATGGATTGCTTTTGTTTTTTCTGGAAAACTTGTTGCATTTATTGTATCTCCTAGACATATAAACAATCCAGACATGCATTTAAATACCAATAACCCCTAATATAATGTTGTATACGCAGCAAGCAATTGGTAATTTTTTTTAACTAGAGAAGACTCTTACAGTCTTCATTTTAAGCAGTGCATATATTATTTTCATTTATTTACTTATTCATTCTTCATAGCTACTTGGCAACTTGAGAACAAAAACTGTCATAAGCTCTTTGTGAATGCCCTCAAAATTCTGAAAATACACTAAATGCATAGATAAATTAATAAATGCAAAGTGACTGATTTACTCTCAGTTGCTAAATGAAGGTAACTGTCAGCTGCCAATAACAAATATCAAGCTAAACACAATGTTTACACTAAAATTAAATATGAAAAGTACAATCATAAGAAATTACAGTGAATATTCTCAAACAAAGAATTTTTGCCCAAGTATCATTCTTCAAATAAGTTATCACATGACCAGGTTCTGGTCATGTTCCATAGAACACTGGACTTTACCAACTTTTCAAGTTACTACCCTGAGTAATTAAGAGGCTTCTGAGTTCTTTAATGGATGATCAAGTGTTCGGCCTATCTAACCTTTCAAAATAATGCCTCTTTCAGCCATCTGTGTCGCTGGATTGGAAGACTTGAACCAGCACTCAAAAAGGGGATGCCAGTTTCACAACTGGTAGCTTAATTCCTGTACCACAAAGTCTTTTCATTTAAGTAAGAATAATTTGGACTTACTAAGTGAGTCTATAAAAGAGAAGAGAGAGATAAAACCCTTCCTTTTCATTCCTTTGGAATATTTTTTTTTTTCACATCCCATCCAATGGGACCTTAAAATAGAGTTGAGGAACAAATAAACTGCAAGTCAGTTTGGTTTTATTGAGGAAGAAAGCATCATTGTTATGTAAGCTCATTTCTATCCAGATATCTCTTATGTAGAAAGGGTCTTCAATAAAGCCTGCAAGGATGCCCTGGGAATTCCATGCTGCTCATCATCTGATGGGGGAAATCATGGGCTTCTTTCATACCTTGAGGTGTTCCAGGGAATGCAAGGAGCACTCCTGAGTTGGGTTAACAAAGGGTTTTGCACAGCCTATATGTCCATGCTAAGCATAAAAATGCACAATGCCTTTTAATCAAGAGCATAAAACCTAATTAGTCATTAAGTAATAGAGAGAGGCACTGTTTCTAAATTGGGAAAACCTCCTAATCTCTCTTTTATCCCCTTCATCCCTCTGTCATGTCCAACCAAAACCCAGTATGTTTAAACACTTGAGCCATTACCACCACCTGTGCTATCTATGTATAAGGACACTTCAAAGGTTTATAGAAAAGTGAATTGAAAGATAGTTTATTTTAGCGTGAAAACTTTTGAAATCTAGACATGCAAGTGTTTGTTACTTCTGTGCCCTTGTCACATGCAACATATTGGTAGCATGTATGCCACCTCAAATAGACTGTGAAGTCTTTGAAGACATGCAAACGATATGAAGGAACTTCTGCATCTTTGTAACTCCAGTATCAAGTACTATACCTGGCATAAAATAAGTGTTTTTATTAATTTGTTGCTAGTATTATTAAAGGATTAAAAAAGATAAATATTTATTGCTGAAAGCTTCAGTCAAACAGATGCTGTTGTAAATCCTGACACTTTATCAGAGTAAACAAAAGCAATATGGTTAGACAGTCTTGAAGGCTCCAGGGCCCTGATCATCAAGGAATGTCAAGGAAGGAGAATTGATGAGCACTCTGACTTGATCTGTATGCATTGTGGGTAGGGCCCTTAAATCTGTACATTACTGATAAATTTAAAAATAAAAAAAGGGAAAAATAGAATTGCAAAAGGACATGGATAGAGAAGGAATAAAGCAGGATGTTCCCCTTAAGAACTGAGGGATTCAAAGGATTGAAAGTCTCTCTGACTAGAATGTTCTTTCCCTGATCTTAACATATCTGGATATTTTGATACCAAGATCTCATTGTTTCTCTAAAGTACCCAACCTATTTTATCATGTCACTTATTTCAATTCTCTGAATGTCTTAATCATGACCTGATTATTATTTTATTATTTATTCAATGCTTAGTGAAGTGTTTATTCAATGCCTGTCCACTTTCCCAATCTAGTAGAAGGATCCATGAAACAGAGCCATTGTTCACTCCTCATTCCTTATGTGTGTAAAACATTGCCTGGCTCACCATATATTTCCAGTAAATTTTTATTGAATGATGAATTGGTTTTAAGAGTACAGTATTGTTGGAGCCAGTGCTGTGGTATAGTGGATCAAAGCTGCTGCTGGCAGTGCCGGCATCCCATTTGAACACCAGTTCAAGTCCTGGCTGCTTCATTTCCGATCCAGCTCTCTGCTATGGCCTGGGAAAGTAGTGGAAGATGGTCCAAGTCCTTGGGCCCCTGTACCCAGGAGACCTGGAGGAAGCTACTGGCTCCTGGCTTCAGATCAGCACAACTTTGGCCATAGTGGCCATTTTGGGAGTGAACCAGCGGATGGAAGACCTCTCTCTCTCTCTCTGCCTCTGTCGCTCTGTAACTTTACCTTTCAAATAAATACATCTTTAAAAAGTACACTATTGTTGCAGAATTTGGTAGTTTTAATGGATAGTAATTTGCTTTTTAAATGTCAAACATCCAAATGCTAGTAAAGAATATATTTTAGAAATTTCAGTTAGGAATAGCTCAATTAGGAAGGAAGACAACATAATTTATTATTCTCTCAAAGTCCTTCTCTAGACCCACTGTCCACATTTAAATGCAACCTGGATAGTGGATTAGACACGAATCAGTTTACCATTTCCAGGCTTGTCCTCCAGAAACTGCCAGGAGATTTTTCCTGCTTATTCTCATTGAAAAAATTCAGTGGATGGTCCCCAGGCCCCATTTTGCAGACGTCTATCTGGCACATACCCAATAGGAATGCAGAGGCAAAGAGAAGCGAACATCTGTTAAGCCAGTGAGGTTCTGAAACGCATGTGCTGTCATCATCTACTTATTTTCTTTCTGCACTTGCTCCTCTCTCATCTTTCAATACTGCCACCTGTATGATCCTATGGAGGCTAATGATCAAGGTGCCCTATCCAGGATTGATTGGACCAGGACTCAAAATTCACATAAAACCAACTGATCCTACTTGAGGATTTTTTTTATCTGAGATTAAGGGAAAGGATCCAGGCCCTGGACAGTGATGAGAAGGGGAGATGTGGAAGTAGTCTACTTCAGTCTCTTGGAAAGACTGGCTGAGGAATGCAAAGATGAGCATTGTTTAAAGACTTGTATCTTTGGCTTTATGTATCTCAGAAGTACAGCTAAATCCTGCCTTTTCCACCATTTTTCAGAGATATTGCACTTTGCTTCTATTGTTGTCTTCTCCCCCCTAAAATGTCTGGATTTCTGTGACTTAAATCCAAGAATCCATGTATTTTATCAAGGCTTGATAGAACTGTATTTTAATAAATAGAATTATGCTGGACTTGTAAAATGCCATTTCCTGCTCTCATCATATAATAAGTCATGAATTATCACTACACATTCTAGGATGCAGTCCTCAACTTGGAGAAAACAGTGTCAATTTCCTATTGAACAAGAAAAAACAGCGGAAATAATGGCAAGTCATCACAAGATTATGCTGTTCTACGTCAAGTAACTGTGTTTCAAACTCCGATGTAGATATGATCACCTAGGAACTTTATTATCCAGAGTAGGACTTAGGCCTAGGGTAGAATCTGAGACTTTTACTAAACTGCTTCTTCATGCTGCTGCTGCTGTTCTGCTACGATACTTCGAGTAGATAGGATCTGGAGTGGTACACGAGTCTCTCCTGGTGGCTCCATCCTTGTGTACAACTCTGGGTAGAGACACCTGGGACAGCTACAAATATTGCTTCTATAAAGCTCTGGTGAGGCCAAATATATGGTCCTTAGACCTGCAGCATTGCAGTCACCTAGGAGTTTGTGACAACACAAATTCCCAGGATCTACTCTCATTTACTGAATCAGAAACTTGGCATGAGGCCCAGGGAACTGTACTTTCAAGCTCTATAGAAAATTCATATGTCTTTTATAGTTAGAAACTCTGTGGAATGGACCATGAACTGGGAACTGACAAAGAATATTTGTGTAATCATCATTTCAACTGGCTTAGAGCTTTTTGAAGACAGAAAAATGGACATGGATAAATCAGAGACTCTGAGAAAGTCCACTCACACAGAATGTCATTTTAATTCTTCATATGTGTTTACATTAAAAGCAACACGCCTTTACAGAGAGTTGTATGTCCCTACGAAGCAGGAGACACCACATAGAGCCATGTTTTTGTTTTGCTTCCTTATTTAATCAATAGCCTGTTTCCTGATGTATAAAGGAGGATTATTACCATTATTTCTTTAACCTGGCAGAGAGATGAGTAATATCAAAAGAGATGATTTAAATACTATACTTTAAGAACACTAAGAACATGGGAATTTGTAAGAAAGTAGTATTTATATGATGAGATATCTTATTTAATTCCAATGAGTTTGTTATCTGTGTGTGTTAGGGGAGGTGAAACATATTTGATAGAGTAATATAAAATATTTTAAAAAATAGCTCAGGAAAAGAGTACAATGTGGAACTAAATGATCTCAAGAAAGGCTTTATGAAGTAGAGAGGAGCTTAGCTCAGGGGTGTAGGAAAAATCCGTCTCCTTCTGTACCCACTTTCTCCATTCATTCATCTGTAGCATAAGTAGAAGTATTTTAGTGACTAACACTCTGAAGGATATGTATTCATTTTAATCTCCAACACTAGACAGTGAGGTCCTTGAGAAAAGTTCTGTAATTAGTTTTTATGAAATTTAGTTTTGATCAATTTATTTACTGGATCAACACAGGGGAAAAGACCCTCATACTGCAAGAGTGGAACATAGCAGGAGAAACTATATTTGCACAGAAAATGTATTGCTTGCCTATCACTTTCTCTTTATGGCCAGAACCAACCCAGGGAGTTAGAAACTAAGTAAGATTACAAAACAAAGATGCTAAGGGAAAGAATTCTTCATCTGGGACTGTGAACCAAATATGAACAATACTCTCAATAGAAATAACTAAAGGGAAATGAAGATAAAGTGACTAAGGAAAAGAAAACAGTGGAGGAACATATATTTTATACCTTGTGTTTCTGAGTAATGATACTCAATGACCCTGAGCTTTCAGTTTAACTTAACATCTTTCCGTCTCTCAGATGACAGTGTTTAGAGTTCCTCTCCCCAGTCTGTTTCCTATATGTTGTCCATTCCAATTTATCTTGTTCAGGGGACATGATTAATACCCAATTTATGTCTTCCTCTGAAATGTTCATGAAGACAGAGATGGTCCCCCAAATGAGCTTGTTGAATCCCTTGATAGGTTTTCCCCAAGTGTTTTTTGTTTTGTTTTGTTATTAAGATTTTATTTATTTATTTCACAGGTAGAGTTATAGACAGTGAGAGGGAGAGACAGAGAGAAAGGTCTTCCTTCCATTGGTTCACCCCCCAAATGGCTGCAATGGACAGACTGGGCCAATCCAAAACCAGGAGTCAGGATCCTCTTCAGGTCTCCCTCCTGGGTGCAGGGGCTCAAGTACTTGGACCATTTTCTACTGGTTTCCTAGGCCATCAGCAGAGAGCTGGACCAGAAGAGAAGCAGCTGGGACTAGAACCAGTGCCCAATGAGACGCCAGTGCCATAGACAGAGGATTAAACTACTTCACCACAGCGCCAGTCCCCCAAATGGATGTTTTAGTGTTTACAAACCACTTTCATTTTCTTTACACCAACCAGATGGGCTTGAATCTCTGTGGTGGCCTTCTTCTCCAAACACCACAGTTTTTAAAGGATCAAATAAAGTTCACAGTGGCTTATCTCAATTTCCCTGGGATAACTTACATTTCAAAATGGAAAGTCAAAATAAATCAGCAGCAGTAGTAAGGTCTTATGGAAGTCTTTAATCAAGGCAGCTACCTTCTGGTCTCTACTACAAAAATGTATGTGAATCATAGTCTCAAGGAGATAGAGAGGTGTCAGCCTTCAGAAGATGTGATAGGATTGATTAACAGGAGATTGGATATAACGCTCCCATTTAGGAAAGGCTTACCTGGGATGCACCTGTAAGTTTATTAAATCCTCTGCCTATGGAATAATTATTTTATAAGAGCAAATCATAATGAGCCACAAACTAGAACCAAACATGCTACACAAAGACTGTGAAAGCAATGACTGCAGGAAAAGCCAGGCATTATGACTTTTCTGCTTCTATTACTGTTAAATATAACACCACAATGATTGCCTACCATCATGCTATGTACTGCAGATTATATATATATAACACACACACATATGTGTGTGTGTATATATATATATACATACATACATACATACATATAGAGAACCAGGTTTTAAAGTATATCTGGGGGCCAGCGTTGTGTCACAGCAGGTTAAAGCCCCAGCCTGCAGCTCCAGCATCTCATATGGGCACCAGTCCAAGTCCCAGCTGCTCTATTTCCTATCCAACTCTCTGCTATGGCCTGCAAAAACAGTAGAAGATGGCCCAGGTCCTTGGGCTCCTGAACCCTTGTGGGAGACCCAGAAAAAGCTCCTGGCTCCTGGCTTTGGATTGGCACAGCTCTGGCCATTGCAGCCATCTGAGGAGTGAACCAGCAGATGGAAAACTTCTCTCTCTTTGGCTGTACCCTCCTCTGTAACTTTTTCAAATAAATAAATAATAAATAAATAAAGTATATCTGTAACATAAGCTCAATTAATAATCCAAATATTTAAGATAATTTTAATTTATTACATTTGTTTTTCTCCAATCCCTACTTAAAAATTGTGTACTTCATGTCTTCCCTTGAACAAAATACAATCTAACTTGGTGTTAGAGAATAAATCTTTAGATGACTACTTTTTTAAAGACTCATTTAGTTTATTTGAAAGGTAGATTTACAGAGTGAGAGAAAGAAGGGGAGAGACAGAAAGAGGTCTTCCATCTGCTGCTGCACTCCTCAAATGGCCATAAGAGCCGGAGTTGGAATGGTCCAAAGCCAGAAGACAGGAACTTTCTCTAGGTCTCTTATGTGGGTACAGGGGTCCCAGCACTTAGGCCACCCCCAGCTACTTTCCCAGGCATATTAACAGGGAGCTGGATCAGAAGTGGAGCAGCCAGGACTCACATTGCTGCCATATGGGATGCCAGCAACACAGGTGGCAGCTTTACCTGCTCTGCCACAGTGCTGGCCCTGAGCTATGCCACAATTCCAGCACAAATGTTGAGCTTTGTTTTTTTGTTTTTTGTTTTTTGTTTTTTTAAATTACAGGTGATCTTTGAAATCCCACCTGTATAGACCCTTATCTCAATTTTTCAGATGATGAGGCTCATATAGACTGAGTAATTTTATCAAAATGGAGCTGGTTATTCAACTCCAAAATCAGTCCAACTCCTAAATCCATTTGCTTCTAACTAGATCCTGGAGTCAATCACACTTAGAAGCTAAGTTTCTCTTTCAATACTGTATTCTAATGGACTATTTGGTGAAATTAAGTCTCCAACACCCAGCGAATGATGAGTAGATTTAAGCAAGTATGAAGTATGAAAAATATTAGAGATCTTTGGGAAGAAAAATTAGAATTTCCCAAATATTTCTAGAGACGAAAAAGGTCTATTTGTCATATTACTTTTGTTTTACAACAAAATATTTGGTTATTTGAAAGGCAGAATTACAGAGAATGAGGAAGAGACAGGAGACAGGAAGAGACACAGATCTTTCATTTGCTGGTTCAGTCCCAAATTACTATGACAGTACGGATGGGGCAGGATGAAACTGGGAGCCAGGAGTTCCACTTGGTATCCCATGTTGGTGGTAATGGTACTTGGGCCATCTTCTATGGCTTTCTGAAAAGTGTTACCAGAGCTAGACTGGAACTGGAGCAGCAGGACTTGAATTGGTTCTCCCATAAGATATGCTAGCGTTTCAGGTGTTGGCTTAATCCATGGTTCCAAAATGCTCACATTGCTTTCCTAATTAAAATCCAGAACCATGCTCTTCATACATAGATATTTAACTTTCCTCTATCTTTTTATCTTGATCCTAGGCTAAAGAACAAATAAAGGAGTACCAAAAAATCAAGCAGAGGTCTTCTAATGTGTTCTATTGGTAGAGTAAAACTTCATCACAGGCTGGAATTGTTTTTACACGAGCTCATTCAAGGAAATGCCTACAAATAGATTACTCTTGGTGATATAAATGCGTTTTCTTGATATTATTTGTGTTATTATGTGGTTTTATTTTGCCAAAACTAAAATTTATTGAATCCTAAAAAAAAAAAAAAACCCTCTTACAGAAATCCTTTTAACAATAAACATTCCATGTATATCTTCTGCTTTTTATAGACAGAAACTATGCATGTACTGATTGGTGTTTAATAACACACCTATGCCCAGAAAAGAATAGAGAGGAGAGAATGAATTCACAGATTAGGTAGGTATACAACATAAAATTTATTTTTTTCTCCCAATATTTAATGGTATACCCTATCCAATCATATTCTGACAAACATCTGCTCAATATTGGTCTTTAACTAACATTGTATCTTCCAAGTAAAACATTTTTATGATTCTTTCAGGAGCATTTAGGGACCCTTCTTCCTAAAGAGACCACCTTATGAAAACCTTAAAGAGTCACAGTTTTGACTTGCACTAGATGATATATACCTTGCCTCTCACCTCTAGGTGGACACTTACTGCTCAGTACCGACACACAGGGGGTACTCCATATGGCTCTTGTGGCCATTTGAAGATTGAGTCAGCAGTTGGGAGATTCGTTTCTCTCTGACTGTTTCTGTCTCTCTCTGTGTGTCTTGCCACCACTCAAATAAAATTAAAGTCAATAAAAGTGGAAAAGATAATAATTTAATTTGTTACAGATTTCCGTAGTATTTATTTGTTTTGACAACAAAGATCAAGTCAACAATCATTTTTATGCACCCATATTTCTGCCTTGTTTTTGGAAATGTTCATTTTTTAAAAAATTTACTCATGTTGAATGACAGAGACACACACATTGTGTAACACACACACACACAAAAACATGTCTTATATTCATTGGTTCACTCACCAATTGGCCATGATGGCTGGGGCTGACCAGACAAAAGCCAGAAGCCTGGAACTCCAGCTGGGTCTCAAACATGGGTGGAAGGACCCCAGTACTTGGGCCATCTTCCACTTCATTCTGAAGACTCACTAGCAGGAAACAGAATCTAAGAGGAGCACAAACTGGCACCCCAAAATGAGTTACCAGTGTCACAAGCAGTAGCTTAACCTCTAGTAGCTGCTCCAGAACCCTAGATAAACATTCTTTTGAAAGATCCTGGTCACACTGATTTTATCTACTATGTTTCCTCATTTTACTCATAGCATTTACCCCATATTAAATTTGTGTTACTGCCGTGTGTATGTTTATGCACATATCTTTGTATGTGCATGTGTACCAATTCTTCCCTGATTATAATGCTTGCTTTGTGATGGCAAAATCTTTGCTATATTTTCACTATTATGAACTCATTCACTGCTAGAATTCCAGATATGTTTATAAATGTGTAGTGAATTAACAAAGAATTGATTTAATAAATGCTATTGTGTCATATTTCAGTGTAATATTTATAATTAGAACTTATAATTATTATTAATTATAGTTTATATAACTTTTAAAGTAATTTATAATATTTATAAAATGTTTATTTAAAAGTAAATGGGGGGCTGCCACTGTGGCACGGCGTGTTAACACCCTGGCCTGGATTTCCGGCATCCCATATGGGTGCCGGTTCAAGACCCGGCTGCTCCACTTCCAATCTAGCTCTTTGCTGTGGCCTGGGAAGGCAGTGGAAGATGGCCCAAATCCTTGGGCCCCTGCACCCGTGTGGGAGACCCCAAGGAAGCTCCTGGCTTCGGATCAGCACAGCTCCCGCCGCTGCAGTCGATTGGGGGGTGAACCATTGGATGGAAGACCTCTCTCTCTCTCTCTGCCTCTCCTCTCTCTGTGTAACTCTGGCTTTCAAGTAAATAAATAAATCTTTAAAAAAAATAAATGGAGAAACAGTACAGGTATTATTCAAATCCCCACCATTCAAAACAAATAGGAGGTTTACATGAAGTTCAATTCTTTTCTTTTGAGGCTGGTGCTGTGGTGCAGTAGGTTAAGCCTCTGCCTGCAGTGCTAGCATCCCATAGGGGTGAAGAGTTCGAGACCCTGCTACTCCTCTTCCAATCCAGCTCTCTGCTAATGGCCTGGGAAAGTAGTAGAAGATGTTCCAAGTGCTAAGGCCCTGGAACCCACTTGGGAGACCCGGAAGAAGCTTCAGGCTTTAGATTGGCCCAGCTCCAGCCATTGCAGCCATTTGAGGAGTGATCCAGCAAATGGAAGCCCTTTCTCTCTGCTTCTTCTCCTCTCTGTCTATAACTTTATTCACAAATAAAATGTTTTAAAAACTGTTTTTTGTTCATACAAATTTATATGACATTGAGTTAATTTGCATATAACACACATAAGTTAAATTTCTAAGCTTATTTATCTTTATATAGTGAATATATTCACATTGAAACATTTTGAAGACTGTTTTATATTAGAAATAAATATCATTACACACATTTTATTGAATTTATAGATTTATGGTGTATTCAGGAAAACATGCTGAATGTGTCAAGATACCAACAAAAGATTAGAATGCTAAGCATGGAGGATGTTTTTTATATGGATTTTAATTGTTGGAGAGAAATACAACTATAAATCCACATGATAGACTGAAAATTTTATGAAATGAAAAGGCTTTTAAGTGCCTATTTCAAGGTTGACAGTGTCATGCTATTACAACTAAAATATCTCTCTGTGTTCAAGGTGCAATGCAAAGATATCAATAAATTTCTTTGCCTACAAAACTCAGGAGAAAAGATAATATCTGAACTTTAGAGATTGCTAGCTTCCTTAAGATTAAGGACAAAATTCTACCCACTGTTAGTATGTCCTACTTGTTGTAAAAATATTTTTAGAGGAAAGGAAAATTATTTTTAGCACTTGTTTACACAGAATAATTTATTGGTTGAGAAAGAATGATTCTTGAAATAATAAGCACACTCAATTTTTGGCTTGATAACCAAGGCAAAGTGTTTCTCTTTCCAGGGCCCAGTTACTTCATTTCTAAAGTGAAAGACAACACCACTCCTAGGAGCTAATTGTGTGAGTAAATGAGAAATACACACAGTGCATCATGGAGTGCTTCACATGTGCAAACTGCCTGGCACATCATGCACTTCCTCACACATACTCCCCTGCTGTCAGTGCATCACGGAATGTCTTCATGAGTCGACAAGAGTCACCTCATGGTTAAATGTGTTCCCAGATTATCAAGAGAAGCCATCACGACACCAATTTGTTCATTTGGCAAGTTACATATAATTGTAAAGCACTAAGAGTTTTTGAATTAGGAACACTCTAATTGAAAATAACCTCAAGGAAAAAAAAAAGAGCTACAGATACAAGCTAAACAAGTTTAAAGCTAAAAATATATTAATTATTATTAATTCACATAATTAAAACTTATTTGGCAGTTCTAGCTTTAAATATCACCTCATTAGAGGCTAGAATATTCTAGTGTCAAGAAGGAAAATGGCATGTTATACCCTTATTTGTTTAAAAAAATTACCAATTTAAGATGATGTGGGTTTTTTTTTATTATTTATTTTTTGACAGGCAGAGTGCACAGTGAGAGAGAGAGATAAAGAGAAAGGTCTTCCTTTTCCGTTGGTTCACCCTCCAATGGCCTCTGTGGCTGGTGCGCTGTAGCTGGCGCACAGCGCTGATCTGGAGCCAGGAGCTTCTCCTGGTATCTTATGTGGGTACAGGGCCCAAGAACCTGGGTCATCCTCCACTGCACTCCTGGGCCACAGCAGAGAGCTGGCCTGGAACAGGGGCAACCGGGACAGAATCCGGCACCCCAACCTGGACTGGAACCCAGTGTGCCGGCGCCGCAGGCAGAAGATTAGCCTATTAAGCTGCAGCGCCAGCCGATGATGTGGGTCTTAATTAGCTTGTGCTAGGGTCCTGCATCCATTCCTACGGCCTGTGGTATGGGTGACAAATGGTTATTTTCAACCCTCATGTCCCTAGTGAAGTTCCATGTGCTGAGAGACAAAGGATGGTACCTTAAACTCATCACACTCCCACACTTCCGTCAGATGAAGGTGCTAGTCTATGGAGAATTGTAAACACTCCTTTCCTACCTCTGTTCTTCTTTAGTATTCTTAAAATGTTTATTAGTATAAAGAAAACAGATTTCATGTATTTCACAGGCACAGTTATAATAAGAAAACTATACTTCCCTTCCTCCTTCTTGACCTGCCTCAATCTCCCCTTCCTTCCTTTTCTTCTTTAATTTTTGCAAAGACATAATCTCAATCCACTCTATAATCACAGGTTTAATTCAACACTAACCATAATATTCAACAAGTTAAAACTAGGAAGACCACAGTTCCACAGGAGTATAAACAAGGGCTAACAACAACAATCATATCACAAGGTGTCGGTTTCATTCCTACACAATTTTTGTATTCTATATTAACTACCACCTATCAGAGAAAACAAATTCGTCTTTTTGAGACTGGCTTATTTCACAAAGCACAACAGTTCCCAGTTGCATCTATTCTGTTGCAAAGGACATGGCTTACTTCTTCTATATGGCTCAGTAATATAGTATTATATATGTTTTCATATAATTATACATATTATATATTATATTAATAATGGACATCTGAGCTGCTTCTATATCTTAGCTATTGTGACTATGTCCTTCCTTCCAGCCTCCATTTTCTCTCTCTACCAACATCATTTCCTTTCTCATTCATTGACCATCATAATATGCAAGACTCCTGAATAACTTATTAACATACACTGTTTTCCCTAATGAATTTGAGATTGCTTATTTGAAAGAAATTCCAAATACGAGTATAAGATATTTTTAAAATATTTCTGATCATGTCACATAGGCCTAACAATGTGTAGCAAGATTTCAGTGACAGAATTAAAATATGGCTTGGAATCAAAAGCTCTGAATCAGATTTCTAGTTCTGCCTTTTCCAGCTATGTGGATTTCGAAAAGTGGCATAAGCTCTGAACCTGCAACTTTTCTTCCATGGAGCAGAGATGGTGCCACCTGTCTCACAGCAATGTTTTGAGGCTCAAATGAACAGCAAATGTGCATATGCCAAGAGCATCCCCTCAAATTCAGCTGGCATCACAACAGCTCTAAATACGTGCTCTGGGATTTCATTAATAAGGAGAAATAATTCAAGCTATTGGAATTAGATAAAACTTCTCGGGGATGGTTTTGAAGTTGACAGAATTGGATAGCACCCATGGAAGTGAGAGAGCCCCCTGGAATTAGAGGGGAAACAATAGAAACATGAAAATGAGAGTATCACACACAGTAACTTTGTTTTAATTTCTTGTGCTTTAATTTCTTGTATTTAACTTGAAAAGTATGCTCAAAAATCTCTTGCAGCCACTTCATACAGAAACCAATTAAAGGACCCACTCCTACTGAAATAAGTTTGAGAAGCCACCCTACATAGAAACCCACAAACCTGCTACTAAGAAAGTACAGAACTTCAAAACGTGCAGTTTTCGAGCCAATTCAGTGTCAATAGAAAAAATAAAAACTGGGCTGGGGAATCAAAGACAACACTGACTGATGACAAACCTAACTTGTCGCTTTGCACACCTATTGCCTGTCTCACCTTTCCTGTCTTTGTAGGTGAAGGCTCTCTTCTAGGGACACTTCCCTGGTGAGTGCACCTGCTTCTTATCCTTTATGATTCAGTTCAGCAGACTTCCTTGATCTTCCTTAGCCACCCTTTTAGAGTCTTGATGAACTAAGTGATAATTCTCTGGGCCCCTTGCCAAATCAACTACACATTTTTTTTTTCCTAGATCCTCTATGACCATGTACCATCTTGCTAATATTTAGAAAGTCCTTCCTTCCTTCTTCCCTCCCTTTCTTCAATTTTTTAACAGCTGAGACATAATTGACAAAGGAACTACAAATTTCAAAAGTGTATTGTTTTATTATGATACATATATACCTGCATGAGAACAACACTGCACCAAGTGAATGCAGTTTACATTCCCTTTGCCTGTGTCAATTGTAATAATTTTTTTCTTTCTAGTCTCACTAGCTACTCCATACTCAGTCAACCACTTGTCTGCTCTGTCATGAGATTATTTTGCCTTTTCTCAATTTCTATAAACATGGAATTATACATGTTTTAGTTTGATATTTCTTGTTCACCATAATTACTCTGAGATTCATCCATGAGGAAGATGTAGAACTAGTTGCTCACTTTTATTGCTGAAGAGTATTCCATTGTAAAGTTATGCCAAGATTATTAATAATTGAACTTGTTGATAGACGTTAGGGTTATTCTTGATTTCTATTCATGGAATTATGAACAATACTATAAAGACATATTAATATATTTCATGTTATTTAGAAATTTTGACTTTGAAAGTAATTTGTGTACTATTTTGGAGGTATAGTCCAGGTCTCTAATGTTTCGTAAGGTTAACAGGTGGGCCCAAAAAACAACTAGATTTCAGGGCTGGAGTAGCCACTGTGTATAAACTTATCATAAAAATTAACAATAATATATTTAACATTTATATTCTGTTCCTCTGCTAGCTGCTGATAGTACTATAGAATTGAAATTAGAGGTATACAATGCAAAAATCTCTAAAGTATTCCCAGTAACTATTTATGAAAAAATAGTGATAGCTTTTGCATATTGTATAGACTATTTACTTGATAATTATATAATAACAAGTATAATTATAGTTCTTTGGATAGTAGGACACAACATAAAGATTTGGAGAGATGAAAGGCATAACTATTACTGACATATCCAAATAAGAGAAGACCTGTACAGCCAGTTGCATCCTGGGACCAGATAAAAGCAAGCTGGAACTGTGGGAGGTGGTTTATTTATGAAAAGGATTATAGGGCTAGCTTGGTATCATGGACTTTATAGAGATTGGGGACTTTCAACAATTCCACTTCCAAAAAGGGAAGAAACCTTCCTTTTGTATTACATATCTGGGGCCTCTAGGATGTGTATGTGTGTATTGTAACCCAGGAGTTTTAGAGTGTGATACTGTAAATACTTTGTAAAGTGCTCAAGAGGTGGACATAGGATGTTTAGTGAATTCAATACTGAATCAAGACAGCATTAGTAAAATAACTACATTATAACTTGTATAATATATCACAGACCACCCTTACATTAAATCTAACATGTTGTAATTATTCTAGTCTGTAGCTATCTACTGGTTTTCCAATAATTAGATCATCCCATCCTGGAGATTCCCCCAATATATGAATCTAGGGAGAGGTGAGCCTGCTTCCTTCTACAGAAACAAGACCACTTGCTTTTCTTCACTCTTGGATGGCCCACACATTGACTTGTAGCTAAGACGCAAACCATCAGAAGCTCTAGCCTGAAATATAAATCTGACTAGACTAACACAATGATATCAAGAAAGAAATTAATTATGTTCAGTGGCAATTGCTAACACCAGTTTCCAGAGTAGAGGATTCATAGTAGTGGCAAGACCAGCTGAGGCAATGGGTATATAATGGCATCAGCACCATGTGCCACAGGCGCACGATTCCGGCTATGATTCTAACGCTATATCATCTTGTCGTACTCTTGATCTTAGTAGGGTTCTCCTAAGGTTTTGGTAGTTCTGTGAATTATTCACTGTCCTATGTGAATTCATTTTCTACTTGAATCAGCTGCATTGATTTTTATTGCTTGCAAGTAAGAAATCTAATATGCAAAACTACATTAAATACATGAAAAGTTGTATGATCATTAATTTAATTAACTTGCCAAGGCCACATTGTAAATGATTAGTAGAAAGAAGCTGGTAGAACGGAGATTGGAGCACAGAAGTTTCTAGTCCAAAAGATGCTATATTTCTACTTTATATGACTCTTAGATGCAACTAAACTATACACAGAGACTGAAAAGTCATTATGACAAATTTAACCCATTCTCTTACAGGTCTTTCTGTAAGTTGATGAGATAAAAAAAATTAGGAAAAAAGACAGGTTATACAAATTTCATGTATTTCATATACAGATTTAGGAACATAGTGATACTTCCCCCTAACCTCCCTCCTGCACATGCTCCAACTCTTCTTCCCCCTCCCTCTCACATTCCCATTCTTGATTTTTACAAAGATCTATTCAGTTTAATTAATGGTCATATTGCTAACCCTACACTAAAGAGTTCAACAATTATGTTATGAAAAAAATATGAGTTCAACAAATAGTTATGAATGAAAAAAAAACTGTTCCTCAATGATAGAGACAAGGGCTATAAAAAATCATCAAATCCAAAAATATCCATTTCACTCCAATACATTACATTTTAGGTTCAAAATTATTTACCATGGATCAGAAAAAACATATGATATCTTCTTGGGATTGGCTTATTTCACCAAGTATAATGGCTTCCAGTAATGTCCATCTTGTTGCAAAAGACATGATTTCATTTTTTGTTTATAGCTGAGTAGTACTGCATAGTGTGTGTGTGTGTGTGTGTGTGTGTGTGTTTTGTGTGTACACCATAATTTCTTTATCCAGTCAACAGTTGAGGGACATCTGGGTTGATTCCAAATCTTAGCTCTAGTGAATCATGCTGCAACAAACAGGGGTACAGATAACTCTTACATATACTGATTTCTTTTGGTTAGGGTAAATTACCAGGAGTGGGATGTCTGTATAATATGGTAGGTCTATATTCATATTTCTGAGTTATCTCTATACTGTCTTCCACAGTGGCTGCACCTGTTTACATTCCCACCAACAGTGGACCAGGGTACCCTTTTCCCCACATCCTCACCAGCATTTGTCATTTGTTGATTTCTATATGAGAGCCATTCTACCTGGAATGAGGTGAAACTTCATTATCCACATTGTGGTTTTGATTTGTATTTCCCAGATAGCTAGTGATCTTGAGCATTTTTTCCATTATCTGTTGGCCATTTGAATTTCCTCTCTTGAGGAAAGTAATCTGGAGTCTCTCTCATGTACATTTTAAAAACTTTTCTTTATGTTTTGCTGTGGAGAGTTTAACTACAGTGTGTCATGGTAAAGATCCTTTCTGGTAATGTCTTTTAGGAGTTCTGTGTACTTCCTCTCCATGGATGTCCCTTTCTTTCTCCAAATTGGTAAAGTTTTCTGTAATTATTTCACTAAATAGGCTTTCTAGTCCATTGTCACCTTTATAACCTTCAGAAACTCCTAAGACCTCATACATTGCGTCTTTTGATAATATCCCATAAATCCCCAACACTGTTCTTAAGTTTTATATTTTCTTCTTGTTTTCATTGGTAAGACTTCCAATGATTTGTCTTCTAGCTCAGATATTCTTTCTTCTGTCTTGCCAAGTCTTCTGCTAAGACTTTCCACCACATTTTTTATTTGATCTTTTGAAGTCTTCATTTCTAATATTTCATTTTGATTTCTTTTTAAATAAATTTCTTGGGAAACTTTTTTGTTCATGTCATGTATGGTTTTCTCCAACTCATGGATTTGTTTCTGATTGCTTTTGAGTAATCCTATAACTAATTTTTGAATACTGTTTTTGGTATTTCCTCAATCTCTTCATCTTCACATTCTAACACTGAAATATTGCTGTGTTCCTTTGAGGGGTGGTCATGGTGTTTTCCTTATTCTTATTTCTTGAATTTCTGTATTTATTTTTATGTATTTGTGGAATTTATTTTTGGTTCTTTTTCTCTGATGTCTTTATCTTTGAGTTATACCACTGTGGCTTAGTGGAATGTCTGTGCTTTCAGTGGATACCAAGGTGTGTGGTGGGTATGGCCAGGGAGCTCTGGTCAGTACTCCAGGGTAGGGTGAGCATTCAGGATAACACCTAGTTTGGTATGGTAAAAGGGGAATGGTCACCTCTGTTGGTGTGATCACCCCCTCCCCTTCTCCAAGCTGAGCAATGCCCAGGTATTAGCCCCCAGTGTGTTCAACACTCATCTGTGCCACCGTATAAACTGCACAAAATGGTCTGTTCAGTCCTCACTGTGAGCCTAGCTCTCACTGTAATGAACTGCGCTAGGCAATCAAGTAGCCCTGGGCTGTGGAGTCATACCCAGTGATTGCTCAGAGACTCAGTTATACCCTGCACCTTCTCATGTAACCACTATGTTCCAATGATCTCAACCCATAAGGCTCCCACAGTCTCTGGGTGTAGAGGTTTCATTCTACTGTTAGCCTGTCCAGTCAAGAGAGAGGCAGATGTTCCCTGAGCCAGTTCCACCTAGGTGTGTTGATATTGGGAGGGTGAGGGTACCTCACCATCCTACATGGATGCCCAGCCACCTCTCAACCAGGCTCAAAGTCAGTTGGGACTGTGGATTTTTCCCTGCATTAGAAAATCTGGATCACGCACATACGTAAGAGCCACTGGAAGAGTGTTGCTCTCTCTACCCTACTGCTGCCAGTACTGGCAAGAAGATGGCCTCCTGTCTTAGCCAGTTCTTGTGCATGTACACAACGTCCTTTGCAGTTCCTGGCTAGCCCAAAATGGTGCCTGCCTTTTCTCAACTGGGCAGCAGATGCTGTTGTGAACAAGTTGGGGCGAGATAAGTGTTCCCTCTCTAATTCCACTAGAACTGCTGGCAACCACTAGCCCCAGGTCTCCGGTCCAGATTCATGCTGCACTCTCCCTCTGGATATATCACCATGGTTTGCTGCAGTCTGGTCTTACCACCACTTGCAAGCAGCTCAGGCTCTTGGCTCTTGCAGTTGTGTGTCATATTCATGTTTGCACTGCATGTCTGTACCCTCCACACAGATCCACGGCATTCCTCTTCCTCTTGTAGGATTTCCAGTGTGTTTTTTTTTTCTCCAATTTTCCCCTCACAGTGCACTTACTACACATTTTACTTATTTTTTTACTATTTATCCTTAGTCTAGTACAGTATGTCATTTCCTAATACACCATTTTGGAATCCCCCCTACCTCCTGGGAGGTCTTTTTATAGATTTAAGAAATATTTCTTTTTTGCACCATCTATCTATAGACTATATTTCTGTTACCTGATGTCATAAGGAATGCTTTTTCCCTTAAAGTGATAGGATATGAAATATCTAGTCGCACCATATATCAAACTCCTTATGTGATTCACTTGTATTTATTAAAGACCAGTTAAATACTATGTAAATCTGTACAAGGTATGTCATCACAAAAATGAATTAAAATGTTTCTAATTATCTACATGAAATAAGCTTGACTTTATAATCTAAAAAAAGCATTGTACTATTTTTAGCAATGAGAATCAAAAAATCCAATCAGTTGATAGGGAAAGTTGAATAAGAAGATTTACAATATTATGTACTCTGTAGCAGAGATTATGGCATGTGTTCATTATATCAGTTCTTCTTCCAAGCTAGGTAGAATTGCTACATTTCTTAATTTCTTTTAAATATATTTTGTAAGCATATAACTGAATTTGGGGCTGTGGATTATGGGCAGATATGATATAATCCACTCTGAGGCTGGATTCTATAACATCATATTACTTTATCCATTCACTGTCCCTACAGTAGCCACAAAGAGTGCCATGAGTTGATGAAGCTTCAAACTAAGTACCAGTTTGGAGGAAAGCCTGTACTGAGAGCCATTTACTCTGTACTAAATCTTACGTGTGTAGAAAAAAACAAAACTTTATATATTTAAAGGAGAGTTTTAAGTTTCTGTTACTACAGCAGTGCCTATCATATCCTGATTACTATGGATGAACAAAATAAATTAAGCCTCATTTTATAAACATTTTTTATAGTTCCATTGTGCTTTTTGGCCTTTTGCAGAGATTATAGAGAATCCAAAATAAGATAAATTTCCTGTCGCTCCCCCTCTTCGTGGAGGAACGACACAGGACCCTGCGCTGTTCTTTTGTCTGCTCGGCCCTTCCCGGGTTTGCTGCTGGTTCTTCCCGGGTTGGCTACCGACCCTTCCACCTCTGTGGAAGGGCGGTTCCCCCTGCCACTTTCCCCACTTCCGCGGGGGAGCGGCACACCGCCGGCCGGCTCTCTCGGGGGCTGCACAGGTGTTCCTTCAGATAGATGTTCCTGGTGCATGTTGTCTCTCTGCTCCTTTATAGTCCTCTTCCACCAATCCCAACTCTGCTACCCACACGCCGAGTACACTGCTCTCCTCCAATCAGGAGCAGGTCCTACAGTATATTGGTTGAACTGGAGGCAGCTGTGTAGAAGCTGTTTCCTCCTCTCCCAGCGCCATATTGTGGGAGAGCAGATGCATAGAATAAGTCTTAATTCCAGTAACTTAGTCTAGTCCGAGTTGCTCCCAGTTGCTCCCCACAACTTCCTAGCTTCAAGTAGTTCAGAGAGACTGTATTTGCCAGATAGTTGAGCTATGTGAGTCTAAATTAGATTTTCCAAAGTTCCCCAAAATAGAATCTTTACTTTAATTTGATACTTAAAAATACTTAAAAAAGAAAATATAGCTAGTAAAGTCATCCATTGAGTTACTCAATACACATAATAGTTTTTACACTTTGTAGATGAGTACTTTGAAGCTGAGATGTTAAACAGTATGCTAAGTTTACATAGCCCTTAAATATAATATTAAATTTGAACTCAGGTCTGTCTGACTGCAAAGAATGATTCAAGTCACTATAGTACAGTGGATATGTATATCCTAAAAAGATGGAAAGTATTAAGTCCATATATTCCAATAATTTTTATTAAAATGTCTAGGTAATCTAACTATCTCAATTCTTTGGTTTACTTCTTTAACACTTAGAAATACAGTTTGCTGGAGAAATCCTGGGTATGTAAGGATATCCTATTAAATGAGATCTACAGGACCGGCACCATAGCTCACTTGGTTAATCCTCCTCCTGTGGCGCCAACATCCCATATGGGTGCCGGGTTCTAGTCTCGGTTGCGCCTCTTCCAGTCCAGCTCTCTGCTGTGGCCCAGGAGGGCAGTGGAGGATGGTCCAAGTGCTTGGGCCCCTGCACCAGCATGGGAGACCAGGAGGAAGCACCTAGCTCCTGGTTTCGGATCGGTGCAGCACCGGCTGTAGCAGCCATTTGGGGAGTGAACCAATGGAAGGAAGACCTTTCTCTCTGTCTCTCTCTCACTGTCTATAACTCTACCTGTCAAATTAAAAAAAAAATAAAAAAATTAAAATAATTGAGATCTTCTTCACTTTTCTAATTAAAAAAAAATTACCTTAAAGGCATAGAGTAAGTTATTCACTTTAATATGCTTGTCTTCTTGCTATATTAATGTAGATATGTACATTTTATAATAGAATGAAAATTACTGTGATTGAGTCCTACTTTCTCTACTCTATATTTAATCATTTTAACAAAGTTGCTCTGTCTTATTTGTATTTATTTATCTATAATTGATATTTCCATCAATCTTCTCTCTATTGAAGCATTTGGTCTTCATTTTTTAAAAAAATGAACATTAATGTATTAAAAAGTGCTTCACAAACTAATTCAGTCATTATAAATCTTGAAGATATTTTTAGATTCTATTTTCTTTTAAGATATAATTATTAAATTGCTTGCATCTATTTATTTATTTGCGAGGCAGAGAGTTACAGAGAGACACAGAGTGACACGTAGGGAGAAAGAGCTCCTGTTTGCTAGCTTACTCCTCAAATGCCTGCCATTTCTGTGGCTGGGTGGGCCAGGCTGAACCCATGAGCTGGAAACCATATCCAGGCCTCCCACAAGGGTAGAAGAGAGCCAGCTAGTTGTGAATTGTCAAGAATCTGCAATCCAGAGCAGAGCTAGGACTGGAATCCAAGTACTCGATGAAAGATGTGGGATCCCAATTGGTGTCTTTACCACTAGACCAAATGCCACCTCCTATTTTGTTTCAATTTTTTGATCACAGTATTGTGGTGAGGATAGAAACATTGTTATTCATTACTGAGATAAACCTCAAGATAAGTTTTTCAGGAAAAGTGATAGCTCATGGACAATCTAGAAAAAATGTTTTAAAGCACAGTTCTTTTCATGTTGCAAAGATTCCATTGCTTCTCCTGGATGTTTTGCTTTATAACCAAGGATATTTGCATAATATCTATGTCACATTGAGAATGAGATTGATCCTTCACTAGAAGCCAAACCGTGATAGCTACAGAATTCAAAACACTTCTTTCAATGAAAAATATCTGCAGGTAGAAACATTACCTAGCGATTAATGAACCTATTTGGGACTACACTTTAATTTTAATCACTGTTGGATCTAGGATTAAGTCACACGGATCTAAATTTGGTTGCTCAGTAGTTATATAGACCTAAAATTCTGGATGTATCATTAAGCACGATCTCTATTTTTTTTCTTTTAATGTATATTTAGACAGATCCAATTTTATAATATATTGTATATTAAATTGATTCATGTATGTGTATGCATATTAAATGTTAATATACGTGTATAATTTATATGTGTATATTTGTATATATATATACATTCATGTATACACATACACAGATTCATATATATCAGCTATTCATCTATATACACTAACCATTCATATGAAACGGTTTTTTATTGGATCTTACAATCAAAGTGATGTTAAGGGCGTTTCACTTCACGGAAAATGGTGCTTTGGGCAAACCCTCTATACAATTCAGATTGATCAAATGTATAATTAGGATTGGAGCATTACTTCTCTAACATAAAATAACTTCCATTTGTAAGCAGTCATCATGTATGTCCTCAAAGAGTAAATCTTCCTCAGTTACTTTTATAAACTTAATTTATACAGAAATTTTTTCAAAATCCCTCTTTTTTCTAACATGGGTTTTCCTGCGAGGAGACCAGGTGGGCCAGGTGTAGAGATAATACAACGTAAAGACTAGAGAAAATGAGAACCCTTTGGAAAAAGAAAAGCTCATAGGCTTGAGTTTGAAGTGTTAGAAATGAGAGACTGTTTTTACCAAAATTGCTGATGAAATTTTAAACAAAGATCTTATTTCCACACCAATGCCTTTGATGACAGAGAACTAGAAAGGGCAGGAATATCTCAACAACAAAAGGAAACAACAATATTGATAAGCAAATCTCTTTCAACCTGGAGGCAGAATTGAACAGAGAGAAACACTACACTGAGACATACATAAGAGAACTGATTCCAAATTGCTCTGACATTAATATCCCAGATTCTGTCATCAGTAGTTACAGAAATGTACAAGAGATCTATGCTTAAGGTTTCAGTAGAAACTCTCCTTTTGGTGTCTCTCCAGCCTCTGCAATTGGGCAAGGCACAGCTAGACTAAAAGGAATAAGTACACTCCCATTGCAAATTTGAAGGTTCTTTAGCTTTATACTCTATAATATTAACTTAAATCTCCTTACCATGACCCATATACCATTCACATTTCTCTCGCTTTGCATCATTTTTTTTAAAGAAAAAATTTGTTTATTTGAAAGGCAGAGCTACAGAGAGGAGGAGGAAGACTTGGGGATCTTCCATCTGCAGTTCACTTCCCAAATGGCTGCAATGGCCGGGGCTGTGCCAGGCCAAAGCCAGGAGCCCAGAACTTGCTCCAGGTCTCCCACGTGGGTGTAGGGGCCCAAGTTACTGGATCTTCCTCTGCTGCTTTCCCAAGTATGTTAGCAGGGAGCTGGATTGGAAGTGGAGCACCCAAGACTCCAACTGATACCCATATGGGATACTGGCATGGCAGGAGGCAGCATTATCAGCAGACCCAAGGCAGTCCCTTGGCATCGCATTTCTTGAAATCATATCCTATCTCTTCCTTCATAGGGATGCCCATCACTAGATACTCGAAATGTGGCTAGAGCACACTACAGGTTGTGCTACTTGAGGATTGAGTGCCTTTTTGCATGTACTTTCCAATACTCAGAACAATGCCCCTATCAGGTTTTCACTCAACGTTTAAGACTCAGTGCAAAACATTCTCCTCTGTCAATCCCTTGTGAGAAAATCTCTTGCTGCCCCAATTCTTCCCTTTGCATCATTATTTCCATTTGATGTTTAAGGACCCAAGGCCAATCACTTATAATAATACTACATATTACAATGGAATATAATCAGATTAACTGTTGATAGTCTGTTCATCCACAGAAAATCAAGTATAATAGGGGCAATTTATAGTTTTTTTCTTTGTCAAGACTTAATGAATATCCATGTATAAGTTTCCAAAAGGAACTAATGTCCAATCAGTGCTCAAAGAAATAATGGCTATCCTCCTTTTCCCACCCCAAATTAACTCATCCATTTGCATGCACACATACTGACCTCCTGAGCTAGACAGGGAATCAAGGCTTATGTATCTTTATACCTTAAACATGGAATAACACACTAGGTCTTCAAGGTTATTTATGAAATATACCAAATAAACAAGAATTTATTTTCTGTTTCCTTTTGGATTGTTCCCAAATGAGTGTATATATTGAAGCTAGTAAGATCAAAGATGAAACTTTAAAACATGCTTTTATTGGAACTTAATAGTTCACTGTCCTTGTTGTTTCATAATCTCTTAATTACTGTAATGAGTGCTTAGTATTGCATCATGCTGATGTACTCTACTTATCCAACCTCTCAAATACTGTAGACTGCTCAGACTGTTTTTTCCTCTTTTAAAATGATACTTTAATGAACATCTTCAAGCATATGTGCTTTTGTTCAAATTATTATTCATAATGTGCATTATCAGAGCAAACTGCTGGGTCAAAGATGGTAAGAACATTCTTTGGCCTTTGAATTACTTTAGCGAAGATTTGCACAAGCTCGCTATATTAACAGGGGGACATGAATATCCCAGTTTCAAGACAATCTAGTGAAATCCACATTAAGTCCCACAGAGGGCAGGCACTTGGTGTTCTGCACTCCAGTCCCCCATTCCTATGGGAACTTCCCACCCACATTTCAGCTGCATGGCTATAATTCAAAGTCATTGCTACCTCTAACGCCGCCTTCATGGCACAGTTGTTTTCTCTAAGCATAAGCACCTGAGCTGATACCCCTGAGAATTGGAGAGAATAGTCAATTTTTTTTTCTTACACTTGGAAGTGAAGTTTGTAAGACAAGCTCAAGACAGCATGTTTCTCTCCTACTTAACAAGGTTGGTTTTTCCCCATCATTTTGTGTCAACTCAAACACCTTTTACTTTCAGAGGTCTTTGTACCCTCTCAAAAGATGTTCCTCACAGCAAATTAAGCTGCTGAATACAATGCCAGCATCTGATATCAGAGCGCTTGTTCATATCCCGGTTGCTCCACTTCTGATCCGGCTCCCCACTATTGCCCCTGGGAAAGCAGTGGAGCATGGTCCAGGTGTTTGGCTCTTGGCATCCACAAGAGGCCAAGATGGAGTTCCAGACTCATGATTCAGCCTGTTCGGCTCCAATCATTGAATCCATTTGAGAAACAAACCAGCAGATGGAAGACCTTTCTCTGTTTCTCCATCTCTCTCTCAATTCTGTGACTCTGCCTTTCAAATAAGTATTTTATAAAAATGTTTCTCTATTATTTCATATTTATTCTCTAATTGCATGGCTTATTTTCTCTATAGAACATGCATGAAATTAATTATTGTTAAATTGCTTTCTCATTTTCCCCATATCTCTACTCTCCACCCTTCTGGGATAGACAGAAGACAGCATAGAAAGCTGCTTGGCATAGAAAAGTTTCTCAAGAGGATTCCTTGCATAACATTGAAGGAATATGTGAGGTATCTAAAATCATTTCAATAAATCTGAGCTAGAATTAATTCACCCAAAGAATTATTCTGAGTGACACAGGCATAAAATATAGATTTCTTCAAAGAATATACATGTGCCTGAAGATTTCTTACTTGTACGTGCCTTTACAAGTAAAATCCCAGTGAGAAACTTGTAGAAACTTCTACAAAAGTAACAAACTCTCTTGTAATCAGGACCTCACACCAGGTTCCACCAGCCATTTGTCATGCCATTAATTCTCTGCTCAATTTCATGTGGGGGAAAGGAGTTTTACAATAAGAGCTCATTGCAGAAATTAAAACCCAAACTGGTTGTCCCCTGTTCATTTGCCACACGACATAGGTTTCTGGTGACATTCAGCTAATGAATTTTCTTCATGATTAACTACCCGTTATATGTGGCCATTATAATGGAAACATATTCAGCCTGTGCTGTAGCCCTTACAAGTAAGGTAGTTGCGAAAAGGCTCATTAATACAAGTGAGTTGGGACAGTCTTCTTTTATGAAGTCAAAGAAAAATGAAGCTTAGAAAGTACTGCTCACAATCAAACAAATTGCTGAAGCAAGAATCATGCTCTGTTGGACTGTAACATTTACTTTTATTTTCCCCTTTTATTTATTAGGATGGAAGGCCCAAGGTATGCAATACTGCATAGTGCATGCAATACAGACATCCCTTATTATTTTTGTACTTCCAGATGCAAGGGAAGGAAAGCACAAAGAATTCAAAGCAATTGATCAAATACTGTTATTTTTTAAAAAATTAACATCCCCTTGTATTTGCTTAGTTTGGCAAGGCCTCTAGCATTTCAATGGTAGGAAGCCTTTTACCATTGCTTAATCTATAGTGACATCTGGTGGCCTAACTTTCTCAGCTTGTTAGAGCCAACCCTCACATCTTCATTATAAACTTTTAAGACTCCTCAGTGGATACATGCTCTTATGTGGTCACCATTAGAATCTAAGAAAGAATTAACTCATCTTTAATGTCAAGCATGCATGTGTGCTGTGGAAAAATGGAAGTATAATAAAAGTAATTGATAGAGACTATAATAATGCTTTATTCTGGAAATAAAGTGAAAAGTAGCTTAATTATTACCATTTTCAAAATGACTTTAGTTTTCCACATGAAATTGAACATTATTATGTATTATATATAATCATATATTAGTATATTGCTAATATACTAATATAGTAAATTATTTATTGAACTGTATTAAATTCACTAATTTAGTAATTATATTGAATATTATCATTGTCTCTTTGAATTATTATCATTCAACAAATACTTTGTGAAGCATCTATGCTACATTATCATAAAGTATTAAAAATAGATTTGATAATCCTGATTTTATTAGTGGAAAATCAAATATGGAATCTCTTTTTAAAAAGATTTATCTTTGTATTTGAAAGGCAGCATTATAGAGATGGGAGAGAGAGAGAGAATGAGAGAGAGAGAGAGAGACAAATCTTCCATCAGTTGGTTTACTCCCAAATGGCCACAACAGCTGTCACAGGGCCAGGCTGAAGCCGGGAACCTGGAACTCCATCTGGGTCTCCCACATAGGTAGCAGGGTCCCAATAACTTGGAAGATTCTCTGCTGCTCTCCTAGGAGCATTAGTGTGCAGCTGGATTGGAAGCGGTGCAACTAGAACACGAACCGGTGTCCATGAGATGTCAGCATTGTACATGGTACTTTAGCCTGCTGTGCCCCAAATTGACCCACAAATGTGAGATCTCAATAGTGATTTCTGGATTTCCTAATGTCCCCATAAATGTTTTAATATTCTCAAAAGCATTTTTATATTTTTGTAGCCCTCAGCACATCAAATATATTTCTAGGTACTTGATTTTTTTTCCCAATATACTTGTCAATTGTGTGACTACTTATTACTGATACATATTTCCCACAAATTAGTTCATCATTATGAGAATAATGAAGCAGTACATTCTTGTACCATCCTCATTCTCAATAATTTAGTGTACTTTCCATTCAGTTACACGAACCAAGAACTTAGGAGAGAGTGAGGATTTAACCCATCAGTTAAGATGCCTGTATCCTATAAAAGAGTGGTGCAGCCCTGGTCCCAGCTTTCTGCTAATGTGAAAACTTGGAAGGCTGGATGGTGACTCAAGTGATGGTGACATCGTCATTCATGTGGGAAACCTAGATTGGGTTTCTGACTCTTGGGTTTGGTATTGGCTCAGGCCCGGTCACTGCAAGCATTTGGGGAGTAAAGCAGTATATGGGGACTATATCTACCTGTCATCAATTGCTCTGCCTCTTAAAAAAAATTCGGGAGATAACCTTGATTCCTCTCTTCTTACACTCCTGAATCCAATCCATTTCTAATTCTATTAAATTTATTTCCTAAACAGACTTTCATCTATCACCATTTCTTTGTTCATCATAACCCTGGTGCCATCTCCCATCACCTTCCTGTAGGACTTCTAGCATGATTAATATCCTCCCATTCACTTCTATCTTTCTTCCTCTCTAACACTGCAACTAAAGGCATCTTTTCTAAAAAAAAAAAAATTTGTTAGAGCTTTTTCCATATAAAACTCTCCACTGACTTTCCATTGCGTAGGAAAAAAAATCTTCAACCATGTGTATTCTTGTTGAATCTTATACATTCACATCAACTCACAAAGAGGCCTCCTTTGCACTCTGAATGAATCACACCCTTTCTAGCCCTACAACCTTAGCTCATACTGTTTGCTCTTCTTGAAGTACTTCTTCCTCTCTCCTTCACTTGGAAAGTGAATCATTTATAAGTTTAACTGTTACTCCTTCAAAAAAAAAACTAATCTCTTATATTCAATGTATTAAATCCCCCTACAGTTTAGCATCTTTCTTTTTACACTTAACATAATGCAATATTACCTTCTTCAATGATTTGATTACTGCCTATTCCTTTCCTAACTGTAAGTTCTGTAGGGAACAGAGATATATTTATATTGATCATTGTATCCTTAGGACCTATCTTATGATCTGGGATATTAGAATAATTATAATTGCTCATTAATTATACTAAAAGAAACAAATTTATGTATGCATGAATGTAATAGGGTGGGTGCTGGAGTCTAACACACTTGGTTTCAAATCCTGACACTATTGTTTTGTAGTTCTATGAACCTGGAGTCTCCAACTTTTCTTTTGCAAGTATATTTAATATTTACCTCAAACTGCTCTAAGGACATAACTAAATAATGAATCAGTGTATACAAGGCTCTTAGCTAGGTCAGACACAAGTAGTAGTTTTTATTAGTAACAATTGTAGTATTTTATTAGTCCAAATATAAAGTAATATGCCTCAATTTATAGAAGGGGCATGTGTGTGTGTCATTTCATTTCTGAATTCGCAGGGGCATATCTGAGCTTACCTAATAAACTCTCCATCACACAATTCCATACTAGGAGAGGGAAAGAAGAAAGGTGGTTGAGATAGGATGATACTCAAAAATTCTAATAGAGTGTTGTGGGGAGCAACCCGGACTGGACTGAGTTACTGGAATTAAGACTTATTCTATGCATCTGCTCTCCCACAATATGGCGCTGGGAGAGGAGGAAACAGCTTCTACACAGCTGCCTCTTGCCAACTTGAGTGATGACCTCCAGGAGCTGATCCTGCTCCTGATTGGAGGAGAGCAGCGTACTCAGCGTGTGGGTAGCAGAGCACAGATTGGTGGAGAGGACTATAAAGGAGGAGAGAGATGGCATGCACCAGGAACATCTAAGGGGAACATCTAAGGGGAACACCTGTGCAGCCCCCGAGAGAGCCGGCCGGCGGTGTGCCGCTCCCCTGCGGAAGTGGGGAAAGTGGCCAGGGGGAACCGCCCTTCCACGGAGGTGGAAGGGTCGGTAGCCAACCCGGGAAGAACCAGCAGCAAACCCGGGGAGGGCCGAGCAGACGAAAGAACAGTGCAGGGTCCTGTGTCGTTCCTCCGCGAAGAGGGGGAGTGACATAATGGTGCCGTGACTCGGATATGAAGCCTAGGCAGGGTTTAGTGTCTTTCCTCCACGAAGAGGGGGAGCGACAAGTGTAAGAGAGGTGTGCAGTAAATGGGTGAATTTTAACTATACATACATGTGCTTATGTGTTATCACCTTTAATTAATCATGAAGGCTTAAGAGACATTGCCTCGAGGAGGAGGACTTTCCAGGAATGATACATGTTGAAAGCTTCAGATCACTAAAAACTATCATAAGAAGAAAATCTCAAACACAGCCACTGAAGCAGAGGTAGAAGAAGTTCCCAAGTCAGAAGTAGATTATGAGGGAGCAAACTACACTTTCAGGTTTGAAACACAAAGCCAGGGATCTATAACAAGAAATTCCCTTTCTGTTTTCTAAAGCTTCTTTGCCTGTGCATACAAAGTGCTATATTATACATTACCTATAATTCAAAATCATATCATGCCTTCATTATCTTTTGCATAGTTTAAAATATGGTTTAAAATTTTTCACAACTGGACCATTTTGATGTATAAAGTAAAATTATGTAAGGATAAGATCTTGGATATATTCTTTAAAGGTAAATGATCATGAGAACAATATATTTTTGGTAAATATTTATGCTTGGCCACAGATATATCTTTCCACCCTCTATTTCAAGATTTTTCCTAATGGGTTCAAAGGTGGATTATGAAAGAAGAAATTTTAAAAAATCTGAGAGATCCAAATAGATATACCAGGAGAGCAAAGAAACATAGTGATTTGACAACTTATTAACTGCTATCATTTTGTTAAGAGGCAAAATAAAAATTTAGTTCCCAACTCCAATATTTTACCAATAGAAATAGAATATCTAAGGTATAAAACAAGGATGTGTCTACTTTGAAGAATATTTCCAGAGATTCTAAGGAACATCCCTGGAAGTATAGGCCAAAAGCCTATACTAGGAGAAATTATTTCCCTACCTGTTTATTCAGTACTCTCGAACATATTATGAATCCTCAGTTATAAATATTTTGGTCTTTTATTTCCCCCATTTTACTAACCATTCTGCTTTCCCCTTAACAAGATTTTAAAATAAATCCTTGCCTGTAATGCTTTACTGATTTCCCCAACTAAATAGGTCTCTACCCACTTCGAGTTCCCATTACAATGATCACATCCCTCTGCCTCATAATACTTGCAGGTATGTATGGCGATTGATTATATGCTCTTTTCAGGTGAGATAATTTGGGTCTATGTCCCACTAGGTCCCGTGCATAGTATCCTGGACATACAATGTGATTGATCTGCTGATGATATATGAAAGAAAGACTGAATAAAAAGATGAATGTGTGATTTTGTGAATTTCAAATCTACATTAAAGAAAGGATAGGGGCCGGTGCTGTGGTACAGCAGGTTAACACCCTGGCCTGAAGCGCCGGCATCCCATATGGGCACTGGTTTGCAACCCTGCTGCTCCACTTCTGATCCAGCTCTCTGCTATGGCCTGAGAAAGGCAGTGGAAAATGCCCAAGTCCTTGGACCCCTGCACCTGCATAGGAAACCCGGAAGAAGCTCCTGGCTCCTGGCTTTGGATCAGCACAGCTGTGGCTGTTGCAGCCATCTGGGAGTGAACCATCAGATGGAAGACCTCTCTACTTCTCCACTCTCTGTGTAACTCTGACTTTCAAATAAAATAAATAAATCTTTTTAAAAAAGGATAAAGCAGAGCATATTCTTGCACACAGCAGGTATAGACTAGATGTTGGATCTGATGTTAGCATGCCTGCAGCTTTACAACAATGTTGGTGTGTATGTAATACCCCAGTGATGGGGCCAGCATTGTGGCATAGTGGGTAAAACTACCTCCTGGGATGCCTGTATCCAATATGAGCACAAGTTGGTTTCCTAGTAGTTCCACTTCCTATCCATCTCTGTGCTAATGGCCCAGGAAAGCAGCAGGAGTTGGCTCAAGTGTTTGGGCCCCTTCACCCATGTGGGAGACCCAGAAGTAGTTCCTGGCTTCAGCCTGGCAAAGCTTTGGCCATTGCAGCCATCTGGTGAATAAAATAGCAGATGGAATTTCTTTCTCTCTCTCTCCTTCTCTCTCTCTCCTTCTCTCTCTCTTTCTCTCTCTCTCTCTCTCTCTCTCTCTCTCTCTCTCTTTCCTTTCCTCCCAGTAACTCTTACTTTCAAATAAATAAATAAATCTTAAAAACAACCCTCAGGGCTCAGTTTCCTTATCTGGAAAATAAAGGTTATAATAATCCCTACAGTTGTTACAAATACTGATATTAGAATATGTAAAATGCTTACATGAGAAATAAGTATGTAGAAAGCTCTCAGTACATGCTGGCTCTGTTGATTGGACCAATCTATAAAGACATTATTCTATTATATAATAATGCAGACAGTTGGGGAACATTGTATCTCTTCCTTTTCTGAGTTTGTTATAGAATCTCATATTGGATTGATACAGTTCTCTTCCTAAAAGATAAATCATTTGCTAGAGATATATTAATCTTTATAAATTATTTGAAGCATATGACATCACAAGTATTTATTGGGCACCAAGTGTAGAATATGAACATAAAAATGAGTGAGTGAGCTTGAATTTAGAAGACATTCACCTAGCATTTTCTTCCAACTACATTTTCATTTTAATCAAGAATTCCAACAGACAGCCCAGTGGCAATTTTGTAAACCATATAGCTTCTGTGAATTACAAGTTTCTCACTTGCCCCATTTACAGTAATTTGAGAAAAGGCTAAATGTACTAGAAAAAGCCTGGGTTGCATGAAAATGTGTCTGAGTTGGAGAGCAAGAGCTGAAGTTGGTTTTAAGACTTTGGAATAGCTGCTTTAAAACTCAGACTTTATTCATTTCCCTGTGAAAATGGAGATTAAAATATTTACATGGCAAGGGATAGGGCAAGATGGATATTAAAGGTCATTGCTATTATTTTTTCAATCATTTAAAAATCATTTTGAAATAGCATTATGTTTTTAAGTTCCAATGTTCTGGGAACCTATCTTTCATGACCAGAATTGCTTAAATGTTTGCATGGGGAATTAAAGTTCCTCAGAACCACAAAATTTCATGTTGGTCATAGGAATGAATGGCAGACACACAAAAAACAACTTCAAAGCCCTTTGCTGTAATAGCATGGAGTCTGGTTGTGGGGAGAAGCAGATGTGTCTCCCATCCCTAATAGATAACCTGCAGGATGAAGAAGAATAATCATTCTTGCAGCCAATGGCTTTGTAGGGTGACTCACCTTTCTGCTTGAGAGATTTCTTTGCCAATGCATATTTAGAGCAGTGAGAAGTGTAAAGAAGATGAAAGCACATCAAACATTTATCTCAAGAGTTTCATTTTCTAAGGAATAGCAGGTGTGTCATATGATTTCTCAGAGGGGCAAACACTTTTCGAAAGCCTTCCTGGTATTCATAGAGATGGATGGCCTGGAGTATGCAGCATAAGGTGGATAGCTGAAGATAAATATTCTATTTAGAGAGATTGGGGCTAGGTACTACATTTCTCTGAAAACTAAAAGTCTCAGAAACAGTCAAATGGTGGTAAACAAAAGAGGAAACTCCTGTAGGATTCAGTATTAAAAATGACATCAACTCAATCTACAATGTCTTTAACTCACAGTACTGGAAACACGCATGTTCGCCTATATCTGTGAGTTGTATCTTCTCTCTCCTTTATGCCTCTACCTTACCACTGACACATGCACATTCACTTTAATAATGCAAGAATCATGCTAGCATGGTGATGCTGTTGCTAGCATTTATGCATTTATTTCTGTCATTTTGCTAGTAAGCAAGTTCAGTAACTAAAAGGAATTTTAAATATATATTTCTCTCAACTGCTTTGTAATTGTGTAACAAAGGAAATATCATTCCACATAGGTAAAGCAATTACCTATGGATATTCTAAAATAGTAATTTGAATAGGCAACATTCCCTAAACAATAAACCATGAAGCAAATATTATTCTAATTGCTTTAGATATACTAATTTATCTCATCATCATAATATTTATGAGAGTTGACTATTAGTTATCTTTTTAAAAAACAGATATGAAAGGCATCAAGGTTCAGTGATTTAAGTGGCCTCTTGGGATACCCATGTACCATATCTGAGTTCTGACTTGAGTCTGAGCAACTCCACTCCTTATCCAATTTCCTGATAATGTACCTTGGAAGGCAGCTTTTTTATGGTCCAAGACTTGGACCCTTTCTATTCATACCAGAGGCCCAGATGGAGTTACTGCTGATGGTTTTGGCCTACTCCAGCCTGCCTATTGCAGACATTTGTGGAGTGAATCAAAGGAAGAAAGATGGATGAACCTCTCACTCGCTCACTCTCACTCTCCTCTTCTTCCTTTCTGCCCTTCTCTATTTCTCTCCCTTGCTCTGCCTTCAAGTAGATGAAAATAAACATTAAAAAAAACTCTCACCCTGAGAGAGATATGTATATGGGCCATGGGCTGCTTGCTGGCATCCTATGAGTGCCAGTTCAAATCAAGGCTGCTCCATTTTTTTTCCCGAAGATTCATTTATTTGAAAGGCAGAACCACAGAGAGGCAGATGCAGATGCAGAAGCAGAGGCAGAGGCAGAGGCGGAGGCAGAGAGAGAGAGAGAGGCCTTCCATCCTCTGGTTCACTCCCCAATTGGCCTCAATGGCCAGAGCTGGGCTGATCCAAAGCCAGGAGCCAGGAAGCTCCTCTGGGTCCCCCATGTGGGTACAGAGGCTCAAGGACTTGGGCCATCTTCTACAGCTTGCCAAGGATACAGCAGAAAGCTGGACTGGAAGTGGAGCTGCCAGGGCTTAAAACAGTGCCCATATGGAATGCCAGCACCATAGGCAGCAGTCCTACCCACTGTGCCATAGCACCAGCCTCTACTCCACTTCTGATCCAGCTCCCTGGTAATGTGTGTGGGAGAACAGCAGCAGGTGGTCCAAGTCTTTGGGCCCCTGCACCCTCATGGGAGATCAAGATGAAGCTCCTAACTTCTGGCTTCAGCTTGGCCCAGCCCTGGTCATTGTGGCCATTTGGAGAGTAAATTAGCAGATGGTTGAACTCTTTCTCTCTGCCTCTGTCTCATCCTCTCTGTAACTCTTTCAAATAAATAAGTATTTTAAAAAATTATACATAGATGAAGAAACTGAGGTTCTGAGCTACTAAGGACTGGGGTTAGAACTTGAACCCAATCTATTTCTAGAATCTTAACTCACAACACTACTACCATAAAAGTGATGGAAACAAACAAGTTCTAATAAATTTATTCATTAAGCAAGTAGTAATTTACTACTTAATGAGCCCATACTGTATGCCAATCATTTCAAGTAAAGGAGAAAACATGTGCTTGTTCTTATGAGGCTTGCCTTAGAGTGGGGGGACACACACACACACAAAGCAAATGCTTAGTGACTGTGATAATCAACTATGGCTTCCTATTTTGGTATGCTCCCTCTACATTCCCATAAGTCCCTACACAACATATAATTCTGTCATTAACCAGTGTATTGTTCAGTCTTCAAACATTGGGATCATTTATGACTGCAATCCAACCCAATAATCTATCTGCACCAGCTGGAAATCATGTTTCAATTTCGCTCTTTCTCAGCACCTCTTTAACATCATCCAAAGCTACAACCAATTTTTCCTGGATTATTGCTCTAACCTCTTCACTGCTCCTCTTGCTTTCCCTCCTCCCTTAGTCTAACATTTCTCCATATCTAGTGGGCCAAGAAGTTGTGCCTCTGTTACTTTTTGAATCACAGTGAGTCTCTATATTCATTGTTAGTATCCTAACACAGGTACATGTCATTGATTCCATCAGTTCAAAGTCAGGGACTGTAAATCATCAAGGAACTCTGGGGTTACTGTCACTTAATTTCCTACAACACATATACATGCAAATTTTTCTGTAGTTTCCATAAATACAAACAAACTACCACTAAGTGAGAATAAAGGAAATAAAACACATTTAAATAGTCTTTAATCTTGAAGTTACAAACCACTGGTTTAGAGCTCTTGACCAATTACCACAAGCTGCTGTTTGAGCACTTTTTCTCAATTCTATACTTTCTTCACATCCAATATTGTTCTCTCTCAAGTACAGAGAGCCGATCATGTCACTTCTGTGCTAAAACATTGGTAATTCCTATTGTCTAATAGAAAACGTCGTAGCTGCTTAGCCTGTTGTGTTATGTACTTTGGAATGCCTTTTGCTCCAGTCTCTCATTCTTGCATCCTCTCCAACTTTATTACTACACCTATTTACTTGCCGCTCATTCAACATAAAATCAATCCTTGTGATTTCATGTTTTAATGCGTGTTTTGCCTCTAGTATCTTTCTGTCCTTCATCTTCCTGCCAAAAGATCTCAAGACCCAGTTCAGTTGCTATTTCTGCAATGCCTTCCCCATTCATTCTTTACAAAGTTAATTCTTCTATCAAATATGCTTCTGTAGCACATATGAAATGGTAATAAATTAGATAGAGTTTTCTCCTTGATAGAATGATCTAAGAGGAGGAACATCAAAAGTCTAAAGTATCACTGGACTCTAGCAAATGTTTTAGTGTACAACTGACTTGCAAACATTTGGAATATAAGTAATATTTTATCTATCTTATTTGAATTCAAACCAAAAGTACATAAACTATGTACTTACAAATACCATTCTATTTTCCATTCTTGCTTACAGATTTGAAGGCAAACATAGCACTAACAATAGTAACATCTTATAACCTTTTACTAATATACATACTTAATTATAGTAAACAGACCCGTTTGCTGGTTTTGTCTTAGGTTCTTCCTCCTACAGTTCAGTCTCAGCTTGAACACCAGAGAACTATTCTAAAATCTGAAGTCTGATTTTGTTTCTATTTTAAATTTATGTAATGTCTGTATATTCAGCAAAAGCCCCAACTCCTTCTCTTTGTTTGCGATATCTTTCCTTTTTTTGGGACTTTTTTAAAAATAATTTGTTTTAGGGATTCAACTTCATGCATATAATACATACAGATTTAGGAACATGATGCTTATTTGCCCCCTAACTCCCTCCCACCCATACTCCTGCCCTTTTCTCTCCTCCCTCTTCCTTTCCCATTTTTATTTTTTATTTTTTTACAGAGATCAATTCCTTTCTAACCCTTACTAATCTCTTCACTCTCAGAAGTCCCCACTCAACAATCTCTACAACAAAATCTTTTTTTTTTTTTTTTTTTTTTTTGACAGGCGGAGTGGACAGTGAGAGAGACAGAGAGAAAGGTCTTCCTTTTCCGTTAGTTCACCCTCCAATGGCCGCCGCGGCCATCCCTCCATGCTGATCCTAAGCCAGGAGCCAGGTGCTTCTTCTGGTCTACCATGGGGTGCAGGGCCCAAGCACTTGGGCCATCCTCCACTGCACTCCCGGGCCATAGCAGAGAGCTTGCCTGGAAGAGGGGCAACCGGGACAGAATCCGGCGCCCTGACCAGGACTAGAACCCCGTGTACCAGCGCCGCAAAGCGGAGGATTAGCTTAGTGAGCCGCGGCGCCAGCCCACAACAAAATCCTAAAGTGGCATTTTATGCTCCAGACATATCACACATGTTTTAATTTTCTTTCTATAATACACTTCTTGAATATCACTTATTCTATGCCCTTGTTTTAAAATACTCTTCTCATCACCTCCTTTTAATTCATTGTAGTTCCTTAGGGCTAGGGAATAGCTTCAATATTAACTAGCCCAACACACCTTTCCTAACAAACCCTCAAAATTTATCTGCAAGTTAAAATTGCAGTCCTTCTTTTGACACTTATTGTATCCTGTTCTTGCCACTATCATAGTACTTAATTTTTTTACCCCTTGTTTACTTGTCTGCACTCCTGATTAACTTATTAAACTTTAGAATCAGTCTGCTAAGATTTCGTATTCATCATAGTGTCTGTGGAAACTGGCACAGTCCCTGATGCGTAATAAGTATTAGGCAGATACTTGTTTAACTTTTATATAATAAATATAAATTTCCAAAGTACAACTTCTTTATTACAGTGACTTTTCTCCCCCATAACCTCCCTCCCACCCACAACCCTCCCATCTCCCGCTCCCTCTCCCATCCCATTCACATCAAGATTCATTTTCAATTATCTATATATATAGCAAATCAATTTAGTATATACTAAGTAAAGATTTCAACAGTTTACACCCACACAGACACACAAAGTGTAAAGTACTGTTTGAGTACTAGTTATATCATTAAATCACATAGTACAACACATTAATGACAGAGATCCTACATGGGGAGTAAGTGCACCGTGACTCCTGTTGTTGATTTAACAATTGACACTCTTGTTTATGGTGTCAGTAATCACCCAAGGCGCTTGTCATGAGTTGCCAAGGCTATGGAAGCCTTTTGAGTTTGCCGACTCCGACCTTATTTAGACAAAGCCATAGTCAAAGTGGAAGTTCTCTTCTCCCTTCAGAGAGATACCTCCTTCTTTGATGGCCCGTTGTTTCTACTGGAATCTCACTCACAGAGATCTTTCATTTAGGTCCTCTTTTTTTGTTGTTTTTTTGTTTTGTTTTGGCCAGAGTGTCTTGGCTTTCCATGCCTGAAATACTCTCATGGGCTTTTTAGCCGGATCCAAATGCCTTAAGGGCTGATTCTGAGGCCAGAGCACTGGTTAGGACATCTTAGGCAGATACTTGTTGAATGGATCAATGTAAATTATTGTTTAGAACTTGGACGCAGCCCTAATCTTAAAAACGAAATGAAATCTTAAAAACAAACAAATCTAGGGCTGGTTCCATGAAATCAAGTGAGAAACACTTTAAAATAAAAGCAATTCTGATTATTTTCCTGAAAGAAAGGGGTTTTACATAGAGATAAAGAGACACTACTGGCAAATCAGTTCTTGGGGAACAAATCTGTTCTAGTAAGTACAACTCATTTTAGAGTGAAAAATCACTGTTCTATGGAAAAGTTAAGAAACTGCTGTTTTTCTTTATAAAGAGAGTGAGATTTCCAAGGCAAAAAATAAGGATTAAACACCTGAACTGGGTATATGAAATTGAACGTGCCACTTTTATCCTATTCCAACTGTAAAATGAGAGAAACGTGGATTTTTCCTTGGGATCCCAGATTACCGATTTCTATTTAATGACTAAGAGACAGCCACGTTCTATTAGTTACTATTAAAAAGTCTCCCTAAAGGTTTATAATTTTCCCTAATAACCCTGTGTGTTACCCAAACTTTCATTGATTACAGTGAAAAATAAACCATGTCAACTTATTGCTTATTAATTTCAACAACACCCCTAATCATCTTTGCTCAAGCATGGGCCAACATCTGACAAGTCAGATAATTCACCCCTTGTCCATCAGGTTGGTCTTTGACAGGCCAGGTCATTAATCATCAGCTCAAGATGTTATCCAGAATGATTTGAAAACAAATTTATTCTGCTAATGTTTCCAAGCTAGTGAAGTATAACCTTCAAAGCGTAGGTGTGTGCATGTCGTAGAAGCAAACACATAAAGGAAGATGTTACAGAGAAGAACAGGGCAACAGGAAAGTATAAGGATAAACCCTCTTTGCAGAACAGCAGGTGATGACTTAAAATAGTCTCTGACACTAGTATGGGATTGCTGGATTGAGTTCCCACCAGGTAGCATTGGCCTGGATCAGACACAGCCGCTGCAAGCATTTGAAGAATAAAGCAATGGATAGAGTGATCTCTCTTCTCTCTCCCTCTCACCCCCTCCCTTCCACCCTCACTTCCTCCATTCCACATGTTCTGCCCTACCAAAAAAAAAAAAAATAAAAAGAAATTAAAAACTAAGACCTACTCCTATTGTTACTGTTGAGTACCTAGGTTCATACAATTATCTGTACAACTTCAGGGTTCAGGTTATTGTCAGCTGGTTTACTTTCATTATAATAACAATATTAAATTTAGATTTTTCAGGAAAACTTATAACACATGTGAGGTTCCCAGGTAACAGTAGGAAAATGGTATCTTTTTGAATTTTTTTAACTTTTATTTAGTAAATATAAATTTCCAAAGTACAGTTTATGGATTACAATGGCTCCCCCCCCCATAACTTCCCTCCCACTCGCACCCCTCCCATCTCCCGCTCCCTCTCCCATTCCATTCATATCAATATTCATTTTCAATTATCTTTATATACAGAAGATCGATTCAGTATATATTAAGTAAAGATTTCATCAGTTTGCACCCACACAGAAACACAAAATGTAAAATACTATTTCAGTACTTTGTTATAGCATTACTTCACATTGGACAACACATTAAGGACAGATCCCACATGAGGAGTAAGTGCACAGTGACTCCTGTTGTTGACTTAACAATTTGACACTCTTGTTTATGGTGTCAGTAACCTCCCTAGGCTCTAGTCATGAGTTGCCAAGGCTATGGGAGCCTTTTGAGTTCGCCGACTTCGATCTTATTCAGACAGGGTCTTAGTCAAAGTGGAAGTTCTCTCCTTCCTTCATAGAAAGGTACCTCCTTCTTTATTGGCCCCATTCTTTCCACTGGGATCTCACTCGCTGAGATCTTTCATTTAGGTCTTCTTCCCCCCCCCCCCCCCCGAGTGTCTTGGTTTTCCATGCCTAAAATACTCTCATGGGTTCTTCAGCCAGATCCGAATGCCTTAAGGGCTGATTCTGAGGCTAGACTGCTGTTTAGGACATCTGACATTCTATGAGTCTGCTGTGTACCCACTTCCCATGATGGATCGTTCTCTCCATTTTTAATTCTATCAGCTAGTATTGGCAGACACTAGTCTTGTTTGTGAGATCCCTTTGACTCTTAGACCTATCAGTGTGATCAGTTGTGAACTGAAATTGATCACTTGGAATAGTGAGATGGCATTGGTACATGCCACCTTGATGGGATTGTATTGAGATCCCCTGGCATGATTCTAACTCCACCATTTGGGCAAGTCCGATTGAGCATGTCCCAAATTGTACATCTCCTCCCTCTCTTATTCCCACTCTTACATTTAACAGGGACCACTTTTCAGTTAAAATTTAAACACCTAAGAATAATTGTGTGTTAATTACAGAGTTCAACCAATAGTACTAGAACAAAAAAAAAAAAATACTAAAATGGATAAAGTATTACATTGTACATCAAATAGTCAGGACAAGAGCTGATCAAGTCACTGTTTCTCATAGTGTCCATTTCACTTCAACAGGTTTCCTCTTTGGTGCTCAGTAAGTTGTCACCGATCAGGGAGAACATATGATATTTGTCCCTTTGGGACTGGCTTAATTCATTCAGCATAGTATTTTCCAGATTCCTCCATCTTGTTGCAAATGACCAGGTTTCATTGTTTTTGACTGCTGTATAGTATTCTATAGAGTATATGTCCCATAATTTCTTTATCCAGTCTACTCTTGATGGGCATTTGGGTTGGTTCCAGGTCTTAGCTATTAAGCATATTAAAAGATTCATGAGAAATTTAATGGCATAATTTGAAGACTTACATCAGACTTTCATTAAATAGTATCCTGTCTTCTCTTTTATGTGTGTGTATATATATATAAATAAATAATTCTGGCAGTTCAACTTTATTCAGAGGAAGTCAAATTATTGTCTATATTATTCATTAAATATACATGGTAAAATAGTTCAACCATAGACTGAAAAGTTTATTTGCATGAGCAATAGAAGTTTTACTCCCTGGAGTCATGTTTGGTCTCAGATGTGTTCTAACCTTGACAGCTTCTATCATTAAATGACTTTTTATATTTATTGTCATATTGAGCCTTCACAATTGTCCTACTATGAATGTCTTTCTAAATTCAACTTATTTGAAAGGCATAGAGACCAGAGTCGGAGAGTGGGGGAGACAGGAAGGGAGGGAGGGAGGGAGGGAGGGAGGGAAGAGAGAGAGAGAGAGAAAGAGGATTTTTCCATCAGTCAGTTCACTTTTCAAGTACTTCCAACACCAGTTCTGAGCCAGACCAAAGTGAAGGGTCAGGTACTCAATCTCGTTCTCCCACATGGGTAACAGGAACTCATCCACCTCTGCTATAATCTGCTACTTACGATAATGTGTACTGACATGAAACTGGAATCAAATGCAGAGCTAGGACTTGAATCCAAGTTCTCAAATAGGAGATGTGGACCTCCCAAGTGGGGTCTTAGTTGCTTGTCAAATGCTTTCCTCAAAGGAGATCCTTCATTAGGCCTGTTTCTAGGTGGTAAAACTATATTTGTTTCCTTCTATTTTCCTTTCATTTTCTAGGCTGCCTGGTTTCCTTGGGCTCATGATCCTACATCACTGACTTCTGTTTCTTTCATTTCACTAACTCCATCTCTTCAGATTCTCACATATAAGTACTATTGAAATTGCTCTGGTCCCATCCAAATAACCCAGTGCCATCAATTGCTCTCACAAGTAGTATTTCTTTTAAGATATTTATTTATTTGAAAATCAGAATGGCAGAGAGAGATGAAGAGACAGGTAAGACTGAGATCTTCCATCCACTGGATCACACCCTAGATGACTGCAATGGTCAAGGCTGGGGCAGGCCAAACCCAGATACCAGGAGCCTATTCTAGGTCTTCCATGTGGGTGGCAGCACCCCATGCACTTGGGTCATCTTCCACAGCTTTTCTCACAACCGTTATCAGGGAACTGGACCAGAAGTGGAGGAGATGGGAAAGGAACCAGTGAATATAGGATGCTGGTGTTTTCCGCACTAAGCCGCAACACCAGCCTCAACAGCAGTAACTTAATCACAATTGCAATGCCCCCTTTTACATGTAAGGCAACTTATTCACAGGTTTCCAGAAGTGAGTTGTGAAATCTTAGAAAGTGGGCATTATCTGGCTACTCTGTAAGCCAATCTTTACAAAAATTAAAAGATCAAGCCAAGCCACACAGAAGATTTCCAAGATGGTCAGGTTTCACTTCCATCAGTGATTGTCTGTTTCTAAAGTGCACATTCTTGTCTACAATGTGATATGTAGACAGTGCTTCAAGGCACACGATATGATGTTATAAAAATACAGAAAACCTAACATGGATTTACTCCATTGTCAGTCTCAACAATAGTTTCGTGGTTCTGCCTGGAGCCATTTTCTCTGCCCTAAGTTATAGAAAAAAAAAAGTGAATCTGCTGCTTAGAAAGTGCTCTGTATGCTCCCTGGAGGCACTGGCAAGGCATTTGCGTCCTTATGATTTACACTGTATACAAATCCTGGCATTCCGTTAGTTTTCTGTCCACAAAATGACTTCACTTATATACATCATTCTTATCTTAAACGTTTGTGAAAGTCAGTCAGTCAACAAGCATTTATCGAGTGCCTAAGAAAACATTTCACATAAATCAATGTGCTGTAAGTCAATAAGATAATCATTCAAAAGGCACTAATAAAAGTGCCATTCCACAAATGAAAGGTTTTCAAAAACAAATATTGTGAAAGCACAGAAACCAATATAACTGCAAGTTCAATTTACCCATAAGGATCTATTTCTTTAGAGGAGACCAGAAAGATTGTCTTTCCATCACCCTGACACACACACACACACACACACAAAGTGTTTTAATAAGTTAATAAATTTGCTTCTTTTATATGTAATACTAGTAAGATGACTTGACCATAGTAAGTAATTCATCAGAAAACTTTAGCTGACCTAGCATTTACTCTAAGTTGGTTGCTAACACACAATATAAGACCACATGATCTTAGAACAGAAAAAAATATGGTGAATGAGTTTTTTGGATTAGAGTATACTTACTGAAGGACCATTTCACAGAATTTTCCACTGATGAGAATGTTCTCTCCACCTTTTTTGCCTAGTTAATTCATGCCAATACTGTAAGTGTCACCAGCTCCAAGACACTTTTGTCCCCACACAATGACTTAGATGTCCCATTTACAAGCATCCATAGCACTGGACACTTGCTACAGTAGTGAGGGAAAATGCCACTCAGGCATTCTGGATATTGATCTGCACTGTCTAATGTAGCATGATTACCATGAAGACCAGGTTGCATCTCATCTACTGGTCCCAGTCCCTCTAATTCCTAGTAGAAGGAACGTGCTGTGGAAACCAAAAGACAATCTAACACCACGTACAGACATTAGAAAAGATGAGATTTCCTGAACTATTGAAAGTTTCACTGCAAGAACCACTCAGATATTCCTGTTTCCCTAATTAGAGAAGCCCCTTCCTTCTAACTCAGATCAGTTCAGAACAGGGGAATCAGTGCTTCTTTTAAATAAACGTGTATACATTGGATGCACAACTTTTCACAAACAAAAATGAAAACATCAATTACGTGAGCATCAGGGTCCGGTAAGAAACCAAGTTTCTCAAATCAAGAAATGGGAAGTATCACGGCCGGCTGCATGCTGTTTCTCTCCCCTTGGGGATTTGGGGTACAGGGGAGTTCATTCTGAGGCAAGCTGCATCTGCTCCAGATCTGAATGTTCAAACTAGCTTCTAACAAGATTCTCTATGCCTGGTTAAATAAATTGAGGACTTCTCATACCTTGGAGGGGGGTGTAAGTCTCTGCCAAACTTGAAATGACACGAAAGTCAGGCGAAGTATTACAAAGGAAATAACACTTGAACAAAAATCTTGCAGAAGGGTAGAATTTTGTCCAGAGTAAGACTTTGATGTAGAAGGAAGGTGTATAAAACCACAGTGGGAAAAGAGAAAAAGAATCTGGAGCTTAAGGTGTAATTGGAACTGCTACTTGGAGAATGTTGGAAGATAAGAGAAAGGAGAAAGGGGTAGATTGACTCTTGGTGTGACATAACTTTAAATGCCAAGGTAAAGGGTAAATATTGGTAGGAAATGGCTAAAAATGGCTTTCATAGCAGAACACCATTAAAAAAATTAGACCTTAAAACTTTTTTGGTTTGTTTCTCATGTCTTTTTAGGTCTAGCTATTTTATTTCACCAGGTCATGAAATGTATTTTTCATGGTGAAACATGCATGAGAAACTTCATAGTAATGTAAACATTGTTTAGAATACAACTGAAGAGCTACTTCTTTTATACAATTCCAGAGTCTCACTCAGAAGTTTATGAAAATGAACACTTTGAATTCATTAATTTTGTATCCATCTCTTATAGAATGCAAACTCCTTGGGCATGCCAGACATTTCTAATTTCAACAATGGCAACAGCAATAACTCTCGTCACCGCATAGTGCTTCCTGTATGATAGGAACCTCTAGGCACATTGTAAAGATTCACATATTCTGCATTTGTGATTAATACATGACAGATGCAGCTACAAGGTTGTTTACTTTGCATGACCCAGAATTTCCACTTTGAAATTCCTGACATGCATACTTGTTCTTCAACATATGCAATATACATCAAGAAATTGGAAAGGCACCAAATAGATGAGCTTTCAATTCACCTCAAGGATCTAGAAAACCTACAGCAAACCAGACCCAAATCTAGTAGAAGAGAAATAATTAAAATCAAAGAAATCAACAGGATTGAATAAAAAAAAATACAAAAAATCAGCCAAACGAGGAGCTGGTTTTTTGAAAAAAATAAAGAAAATTGAAACTCCATTGGCCCAACTAACTAAAAAAAGAAGAGAAAAGACCCAAATCAATAAAATCAGAGCTGAAAATGGAAACGTAACAACAGACACCACAGAAATAAAAAGAATCATCAGAAATTACTACAAGGACTTGTATGCCAGCAAACAGGGAAACCTATCAGAAATGGATAGATTCCTGGACACATGCAACCTACCTAAATTGAACCAGGAAGACATCGAAAACCTAAACAGACCCATAACTGAGATAGAAATTGAAACAGTAATAAAGGCCCTCCCAACAAAGAAAAGCCCAGGACCAGATGGATTCATTGCTGAATTCTACCAGACATTTAAAGAAGAACTGACTCCAATTCTTCTCAAACTATTCAGAACAATCGAAAAAGAGGGAGTCCTCCCAAATTCTTTCTATGAAGCCAGCATCACCTTAATTCCTAAGCCGGAAAAAGATGCAGCACTGAAAGAGAATTACAGACCAATATCCCTGATGAACATAGATGCAAAAATCCTCAATAAAATTCTCGCCAATAGAATGCAACAACACATCAGAAAGATCATCCACCCAGACCAAGTGGGATTTATCCCTGGTATGCAGGGATGGTTTAATGTGCGCAAGACAATCAATGTGATACACCACATTAACAGACTGCAGAAGAAAAACCATATGATTATCTCAATAGACGCCGAGAAAGCATTTGATAAAATACAACACCCGTTCATGATGAAAACTCTAAGCAAACTGGGTTTGGAAGGAACATTCCTCAATACAATCAAAGCAATCTATGAAAAACCCACAGCCAACATCCTATTGAATGGGGAAAAGTTGGAAGCATTTCTGTCGCTCCCCCTCTTCATGGAGGAACGACACAGGACCCTGCGCTGTTCTTTTGTCTGCTCGGCCCTTCCCGGGTTTGCTGCTGGTTCTTCCCGGGTTGGCTACTATCCCTTCCACCTCCGTGGAAGGGCGGTTCCCCCTGGCCACTTTCCCCACTTCCACAGGGGAGTGGCACACCGCCGGCCGTCTCTCTCGGGGGCTGCACAGGTGTTCCTTCAGATAGATGTTCCCCTTAGATGTTCCTGGTGCATGTTGTCTCTCTCCTCCTTTATAGTCCTCTTCCACCAATCCCAACTCTGCTACCCACACGCCGAGTACGCTGCCCTCCTCCAATCAGGAGCAGGTCCTGCAGTTTATTGGTTGAACTGGAGACAGCTGTGTAGAGGCTGTTTCTCCCTTCTCAGTGCCATATTGTGGGAGAGCAGATGCATAGAATAAGTCTTAATTCCAGTAACAGTCTAGTCCGAGTTGCTCCCCACACATTTCCACTGAGATCTGGTACCAGACAGGGATGCCCACTCTCACCACTGCTATTCAATATAGTTCAGGAAGTTCTAGCCAGAGCTATTAGGCAAGAAAAAGAAATTAAAGGGATACAAATTGGGAAGGAAGAACTCAAACTATCCCTCTTTGCAGATGACATGATTCTTTATTTAGGGGACCCAAAGAACTCTACTAAGAGACTATTGGAACTCATAGAAGAGTCTGGCAAAGTAGCAGGGTATAAAATCAATGCACAAAAATCAACAGCCTTTGTATACACAGACAATGCCATGGCTGAGGAAGAACTGCTAAGATCAATCCCATTTACAATAGCTACAAAAACAATCAAATACCTTGGAATAAACTTAACCAAGGACATTAAAGATCTCTACGATGAGAATTACAAAACCTTAAAGAAAGAAATAGAAGAGGATACCAAAAAATGGAAAAATCTTCCATGCTCATGGATTGGAAGAATCAATATCATCAAAATGTCCATTCTCCCAAAAGCAATTTATAGATTCAATGCAATCCCAATCAAGATACCAAAGACCTTCTTCGCAGATCTAGAAAAAATGATGCTGAAATTTATATGGAGACACAGGAGACCCCGAATAGCTAAAGCAATCTTGTACAACAAAAACGAAGCTGGAGGCATCACAATACCAGATTTCAGGACATACTACAGGGCAGTTGTAATCAAAACAGCATGGTACTGGTACAGAAACAGATGGATAGACCAATGGAACAGAATTGAAACACCAGAAATCAATTCAAACATCTACAGCCAACTTATATTTGATCAAGGATCCAAAACCAATCCCTGGAGTAAGGACAGTCTATTCAATAAATCGTGCTGGGAAAATTGGATTTCCACATGCAGAATCATGAAGCAAGACCCCTACCTTTCACCTTACACAAAAATCCACTCAACATGGATTAAAGACTTAAATCTACGACTTGACACCTTCAAATTATTAGAGAGCATTGGAAAAACCCTGCAAGATACAGGTACCGGCAATGACTTCTTGGAAAACACCCCAGAAGCACAGGCAGTTAAAGCCAAAATTAACATTTGGTATTGCATCAAATTGAGAAGTTTCTGTACTGCAAAAAAAACAGTCAGGAAAGTGAAGAGACAACCAACAGAATGGGAAAATATATTTGCAAACTATGCAACTGATAAAGGGTTAATAACCAGAATCTACAAAGAAATCCAGAAACTCCACAAGATCAAAACAAACAACCCACTTAAGAGATGGGCCAAGGACCTCAATAGACATTTTTTTTTGTTTGTTTTGTTTTGACAGGCAGAGTGGACAGTGAGAGAGAGACAGAGAGAGAAAGGTCTTCCTTTGCCGTTGGTTCACCCTCCAATGGCCGCCGCTGCAGCCGGCGCACCGCGCTGATCCGATGGCAGGAGCCAGGATCCAGGTGCTTTTCCTGGTCTCCCATGGGGTGCAGGGCCCAAGCACCTGGGCCATCCTCCACTGCACTCCCTGGCCATAGCAGAGAGCTGGCCTGGAAGAGGGGCAACCGGGACAGAATCCGGCACCCCAACCGGGACTAGAACCCGGTGTGCCGGCGCCGCAAGGTGGAGGATTAGCCTATTGAGCCACGGCGCCGGCCCTCAATAGACATTTTTCAAAAGAGGGAATCCAAATGGCCAACAGGCACATGAAAAAATGTTCAAGATTACTAGCAATCAGGGAAATGCAAATCAAAACCACAATGAGGTTCCACCTCACCCCAGTTAGAATGGCTCACATTCAGAAATCTACCAACAATAGATGCTGGAGAGGATGTGGGGAAAAAGGGAAACTAACCCACTGTTGGTGGGAATGCAAACTGGTTAAGCCACTATGGAAATCAGTCTGGAGATTGCTCAGAAACCTGAATATAACCCTACCATTCAACCCAGCCATCCCACTCCTTGGAATTTACCCAAAGGAAATGAAATTGGCAAACAAAAAAGCAGTCTGCACAATAATGTTTATTGCAGCTCACTTCACAATAGCTAAGACCTGGAACCAACCCAAATGGCCATCAACAGTAGACTGGATAAAGAAATTATGGGATATGTACTCTATAGAATACTATACAACAGTCAAAAACAACAAAACCCAGTCATTTGCAACAAGATGGAGGAATTTGGAAAACATGCTGAGTGAATTAAGCCAGTCCCAAAGGGACAAATATCATATGTTCTCCCTGATTGGCGGCAACTAACAGAGCACCAAAGGGGAAACTTGTTGAAGTGAAATGGACACTATGAGAAACAGTGACTAGATCAGCTCTTGTCCTGACAGTTGATGTACAATGTAATACTTTATCCATTTTAGTGTTTTTTTTTTTTTGTTCTAGTACCATTGGTTGAACTCTGTAATTAACACACAATTTTTCTTAGGTGTTTAAATTTTAACTGAAAAGTGATCCCTGTTAGGAATTTGGAAAACATTATGTTGAGTGAAATAAGCCAATCCCAAAGGGACAAATACCACTTGTTCTCCTTGATAGGTGACAACTAACTGAGCACCAAAAAGGAAACCTGTTAAAGTGAAATGAACACTATGAGAAACGGGGACTTGATCAGTCCTCACCCTGACTGTTGATGAGCAGCTTAATATGTTATCCCTCTTAGTATTTTTGTTTGTTTGTTCTACTTCATACTTTTGGTTGAATACTGTAATCAATACACAATTCTTCTTAAGTGCTGAAACTTAACTGAAAAGTAATCGCTGTTAAATATAAGAGTGGGAATAAGAGAGGGAAGAGATGTGCAATTCAGGACATGCTCAAGCTGACTTACCCTAAACGGTAGAGTTAGAAACATACCAGGGGATTCGAATTCAATCCCATCAAGGTGGCATGTACCAATGCCATCTCACTAGTCCCAGTGATCAATTTCTGTTCACAATTGATCACAATGATAGGACTAAGAACCAAAGGGATCACAGAAACAAGACTAGTGTCTGCAAATACTAGCTGATAGAATCAAAAAGGGAGAGAATGATCCAACATGGGAAGTGAGATACATAGCAGACCCATAGAATGGCAAATGTCCTAACAGCACTCTGGCCTCAAAATCAGCCCTTAAGGCATGCGGATCTAGCTGAAATGCCCATGAGAGTATTTCAGGCATGGAAAGCCAAGACACTCTGGAAAAAAAAAAAAAAAAAAAACCCTAAATGAAAGATCTCCGCGAGTGAGATCCCAGTGGAAAGAACGGGTCATCAAAGAAGGAGGTATCTTTCTCTGAAGGGAGGAGAGAATTTCCACTTTGACCATGGCCTTGTCTAAATATGATCAGTCAGTGAACTCAGGGGGCTTCCATAGCCTTGGCAACTCATGACAAGAGCCTAGGGTGATTACTGATGCCATAAACAAGAGTGTCAATTTGTTAAGTCAACAACAGGAGTCACTGTGCACTTACTCCTCATGTAGGATTTCTGTCCTTAGTGTGCTGTACATTGTGATTTAATGCTATAACTAGTACTCAAACAGTATTTTCACTTTATGTTTTTGTGTGGCAGCAAACTGTTGAAATCTTTACTTAATGTATGCTAAACTGATCTTCTGTATATAAAGAGAATTGAAAATGAATCTTGATGTGAATGGAAGGTGAGAGGGAGTGGGAAAGGGGAGGGTTGTGGGTGGGAGGGACGGTATGGGGGGGAAGCCATTGTAATCCATATTCTGTACTTTGGAAATTTATATTCATTAAATAAAAGTTAAAAAAACATATGCCTTGGGGTTCTTTACCAAGAGAAAGGATGGCTTTGTATTTGTCATCATTCAATAGTGATAATGATAGTTTTATTTAGTCAGATCATTATCAAGAATACGGTTTGCTAACTTATTAGCAAATATTCAGTCATTAAGATGTTTTATATTCCAAGTACTTTCTATTTTCTCAGAGTTCAGAAGTAAACTCATGTCTCAGTCATCATGGCTTACACAGCAATGAGAGATTGTGTGGCTACAAAATGTCACTTATGTGAACTTTTACTCACAGTAGATATCAATATCCAAATGTCTTCAAGTTACTTTTTAATGACAGTATATAACTGAAACACTACCTATTACTTAGTGAATCCATAATCCTTTTGGTCTTTTAACTGAGAAGCTGTATTGCCAAGCAAACAAAATTTAGAATGAATCTGATGATTAGGAAGTTGTAACAATTACCTTAGATGGATGAACTCTGTTTAACAACTTATGTGAATGTGTGTGTGTGTGTGTGTGTGTGTGTGTATGTGAGAATCCAAAGTAGTTTGAAATCTTTACATTACAGTGTAGAGTAGTTTTAGGCCTACAATCTTTTGAGCAAAATCCTTGACATCTGCATTCACATGTTATACCTGCTTGGGAAAGAGCAGCTAACCTTAGAAAATTACATGTACTGTTTTATTGACTTACATGAATTATTTGAGTTGCATATGTCAGTCTGTTTCTGTTTCCAGTGCAATTCTACAAGTAAGCTATTATTACTTTTCTCCTGATTCAATATTTAAATTTGTATGTTTCATATGCATTTCTTCAGGTGGTTGCAGGTAGAGTACAAAAGTACTGGTTGTTTTCTGGAGATATGGGAAATGAAAGAATCAAAACCCAAGATACTACTTTAGACCCACTAAATGGTTGGTATATGAAGGCTATATATTTCACCCAAATGACTAGCTAAGGACTCATTCTTCCTAGGCTAAGTTTGAAGGGTTCCTTTAGAGCATTTCTCTGCACTCATGTGTGGTTCTGTCAGATAGTGTCCGGGTAAGATAATAAGCACATGTTAGGTATTTTAAAGCACTGTGCTTTTAAAATGTTTTAAATATATTGTTTTTAAAATATTAAGTCTAGACACATTTCTCCTCAGATGACCTAACATTCCACTTTATAGATAGCAGGTTTCCATAGAAAACACTCCTGCTTGAACACATAGCCTTGTCTTCCATTTGCAAATTCTGTATTTTATATTCACTGATTTTATCTCTTTCCTCCCCTCTGTTATTCATCCTACCCTTTTCTAGGTTCCCGTGGGTCATTTTAAACTCTCATAACCCTTTTATTTCAACCTGTTCTCAATTGATACTTACAATGTAGGTTATAATTGCTCGTTATCATGTTTGCCTGTGGTTATATTAAATAGCCTTGTCTCAGTCACATACTGAATAATTAGAAATGCTATGGGAACATACTGACTTTATTACAAAGTGGTAGTAAGCAGATAATGTGTAATACAATAAGTGCTATTCTAATTCAACTCCTAAGATAACATTTCCTGTTGTATTCTTAAAGGAGTATCAAAACATCACATAGTAGCCCATAAACATGGGCATTTTTATGTGAATACAAGGTAGCCCATAAACACATGTCCATTTTTATGACAGTTAAAACAAAAAATAAATTGTTAAAAACAGAAATATAATATGGACTTTAATGTAAGTTGCACTTTCTGAATCCTAACTTTAAAACTATTTGCAATTTCAGTTCCAATGGTTTTCCCAACATATCTTGCATTAGTGAAGTACTATATTATGCAACAAATGGCCATAAGCATCAACATTAGCCCTTGAACTCATTTGTTATTTTTTTAAAAATAAAAAATACAGTTCTTCCTGCTGTATTATGCCTTTGCTAAGTTGCATAGATCCATAGGTGCTTCCACGGAATATCTTTTTTTTGCTATATTTCTCTAGGTTTATATTAAAATCCATGTTTATGCAATTATGATTATTTAAATTTGAATACAATGCAAAAAGGACAAAGATAACATCAGCCATTAAATTCCCAGAAACATGTTTTAAAATTAACTCCAAGATAAAACCAAAAACTTCAAGTAACTCAAATACTGAAGGAAAAAATGAACTGAGAAACAGAATTAATGTATAGATCAATTTTAAATGGACCTGACGCATTTAAGTAAACATAATGTTTTCTGGCAAGAGTTTATTATTTTGGTGCACAATTGAAACAATAGCTTCCTTTCGAATTCTACAACAAAACAACACATTCGCATTGTAACCCATGAGTCGTACTTTGGAAATTTATATTCATTAAATAAAAGATAAAAAAAAAAAAAAAAAAGATTGAATGCAAAACCAAAAAAAAAAAAAAAAGAAAAAAAAAAAGAAAATAAATTGATATCAAATACTTGTTCTCATACAAAGATGTTTTTAAAAATTCTAAATAGAAGCTAGTGTTCTGTTTCCTTAGCTGTAAATAAGAGTCCAGTATGAATTTGAAATCAAACAAACAAAATATAGGTTTGAACTAGAAATGCGCATTTGACATATGGGTGGCATTTCAAACACTGAAATAAGAGAGATTTCCCAAGAAAGTAAATACAATTGAAAAGACTTAGTATTGAGGAAATCCAGCATTTAATATTCAATTAGAGAAAGCAATATTGAAAAGGAATCCTGAATGATCAATTAAAGTGATAGGAGGAAAATTAGGACAGTATGGTGTCACAAAAGCCAAGAAAAATGGAAACAGAATATTTCAATAGAGAAAGCATAGATAAAGATGTATAACAATGCTATTCAAATGTGATGAGCTCCTTATCAAAAGACATTTAACTAGTATGATAGAACAATCAGACTGCAATAGATTGAAAGGTAAAATAACCTAAATGAAAGATCTCTGTGAGTGAGATCCCAGTGGAAAGAACAGGCCATCAAAGAAGGAGATACCTTTCTCTGAAGAGAAGAGAGAACTTCTGCTTTGATTATGGGCTTGTCTAAATAAGGTTGTGAAGTAGGCAGGCTCACTAGGCTAATCCTCCACCTTGTGGCGCCAGCACACTGGGTTCTAGTCCCGGTCGGGGCACCAGATTCTGTCCCGGTTGCCCCTCTTCCAGGCCAGCTCTCTGCTGTGGCCAGGGAAGGCAGTGGAGGCTGGCCCAAGTGCTTGGGCCCTGCACCCCATGGGAGACCAGGAGAAGCACCTGGCTCCTGCCATCGTGCTGGCCATGACGGCCATTGGAGGGTGAACCAATGGAAAAGGAAGACCTTTCTCTCTGTCTCTCTCTCTCACTGTCCACTCTGCCTGTCCAAAAAAAAAAAAAAAAAAAAAAAAAATTAAAAAAAAAAAAAACGGATTAGGTTTGTGAGCTGGAAGACCATGCCTTCGCCACGCCCCTGTGTGACCTCACACCCTACCTGATACCTTTGCCATGCCCCTGTGTGACTTCATGCCCCCCTAGCTGGCCACACCTGAGTGCCCACCAGCCAATCAGGTTAATTAACCACTCTCCTTTGGAAGTGGGTTAAAAGCCTGGGACGCAGTGTGTGCCGCCCTTTTCTTCCTTTCCCTGGCCTCTTGCCAGGAGGGGGCTTGCTGTAGTCCTGTGCCTCCAGGGCGCCTGGCCTTCGGGCCACCCATCCTGGGCTTCCTGGCCTAGATGCTCCTCCATGTGGCTGGTTCCTGGTGCTCGGTATAACCCAGATTTACCCCTCTCTCTTAGATAAAACCCTCACTTTCCTACGCACCTTTTGCACCAAATAAAAGTCTAAAGTGTACCATGCTGCCTTGTTTATTGATGCCAGTATTTAGAATTCTTCTCTAAATATTAGGCAAGAACTCTCTCGGGCTTATTATTAATAAGCATATGGTGATATCATATGGCACCCCAAATTCTGATAACATATGTGGCACCCCAGATGGCACTTCTGGGGAATTTTAAGGTGCCACATTTTTCATATATATTTTAGGGGGTCATCTCCGATATCAGTCGGAGTTTGTGAACTTAAGAGGCTTCCATAGCCTTTGCAGCTCATGACAAGAGCCTCGAGTGATTACTGACGTAATAAATAAGAGTGTCAATTGTTAAATCATCAACAGGAGTCACTGTGCACTGACTCCCCATGTAGGATCTCTGTTATTGTGTTGTACTATGCGAATTAATGGTAAAACTAGTATTCAAACAGTACTTTATACTTTGTATGTGTGGGTGCAAACTGTTGAAATCTTTACTTAGTATTTACTAAGTTGATTTTTATATAAAATAATTAAAAATGAATGTTAATGAAAAATGGGATGGGAGAGGGACTAGGAGATGGGATGGTTTGTGGGTGGGAGGGTGGTTATGGGGGAAAACTGCTATAATCCAAAAGTTGTACTTTTGAAATTTAAATTTATTAAATAAAATTTTAAAAAAAAGAAATAGGGAAGAAATCTCAGTAACTCCAAGGAAACCTGGTTGTGTCGGGAGGAAAGAAATTGGATAGTAACTGCAGGAGACTATAGAAGGTGTTGAAGAATACTTAAGATGAGAAGTTTTAAAATGATTAAATACTCTCTCTCTCATTCCCCCAATTACTAAACTCAAGTCTATATCATTATTAGTTCTAGTAATGAGGAATACTCATTCTAATATCTATCTGTCACAATTTCTTCCTCACTTCAAAAACTAGATAGCACTTTGTTTCTATGCATTATGTCAATATATTGTTTCATTAGGAACTTATTTTTAGCCATGGAATATCTATGTAAAATGAAGACTAATCTGCAAAATTAAAGATGGTTTAAAATATGACAAAAAAAAAAAAAAAAAACAACAACACATTCGGTTCTATATTAGTAAGCCACGTGAGAAGAACTTTAGAAATCTTTCATCTTTATGCATACTAAAATTTTAAAGACATAAAATTGAAGTAAACCATATTATTCATACAAACTAATTCTCATAGTTCTTCTCAAGTTAGTTTACCTATCATTTTTTTCTTTACTCAGAGCCCCTTGGTTTCCTTTGAAATGTAATTCACAACTGCCACAGATACAGAATGTTATCCAATGATTTAACTCAATCAACTATTGCCAGAAACAACTATTCAGTGAGAATAATTCATCAACTATTTCTCTAGACACTGTATCTTTGGGAAGACAGTAGAGAATTTCACTCCTTTAAGTCCCAGTTGCTGATTTCTGTATTTGAAAATCAGGGTGCCAAGATGACTATAGAACATATACTTTAAAAAATGCATCATAATAAGAATTGTGGTGTCACTTACCAGTCAGCTTGTCAGTACCAATCTTCAAACAAAATTGAAGCTGAATAATGAAAATTAAAAGAAAAGGAAAGTGTTAAAACTGAGTATTTCATAATAACCTTTGAAATCACAGAGTTAGATAGCTGACTTGCCCTATTAACTACTCTACCTTTGTATTTCAAGAATGGCTGTACTCAAAGCAAGAAGTGTTAAGTAAGAATCTTTAACAAACAACAAAAATGCTGGATTTCTCATTCTTATTTATACAAATATAACTCCCTGGTACGTCTCATACAACCTTTAGATTCTGATCAAGGAATGGTACTAGCTAAGCACAGACATTCTCTGCCACCTGATATTTGCCTAACAGCTAATTTAGCCCCTCCCTCCTGCAGCCATCATAACTGTTATCAATTTAACAGTAATCATGTCACCTGCTTAGAATGAAGAGACAAAACTAAGAAGCAACACATGGAAGATGGAATAAAGGAGGCTCAATTTGAATGGCAATTTTTTATTTTACTTTATTGATGTTTTAAAATAACTTGCTAACTGAGCATAAGGCATAGTCTGGAATTACATTTCCTTCTTCCTAATATTATTGATTTGAATGAAAGGCAGGGTAACATGGTAAAAGGAAGAGACAAAGATAAAATGTCCTTCCACCCACTGGTTCACTCTCCTGTATGCCAGCATCAACCGTGACTATGCCATACTGAAGTCAAGAGCCCTCTACTTCTTCGTGGTTTCTCAGTGGGTGACAGAAACCTGATTACTTTGGCCATTAACTGCTGCTTCCTAGGGTATGCAATAGCAAGAAAGTGGACAGAAAGTAGAGTAGTGTGGACTGGATCCCAGGCGCTCCAATATGTGATGAGGACATCCCAAATACTGGCTTAACCTACTGTCCCATAGTACCCGCCCCCAGCAATTTTCCAGTATAAGGGAAGGTGTAAATGGATCTGGAAAATGCAACTGGGATCCACAGAGTCTTTAACATTTGAGCAAATAATTAAAAGAGACCGTAACTAGGTGACAGTTTCTATAAAGAATAATCCAGAGAGAATTCTAGTAAAAACAAGCAAAGGAAAAAAAAGCATAGCTTTGGAATTGAGCTCTGCCTGAATTTTTAAGGAATTGCAAAGTTGCATGTGTGGTTGATGCAGGGGGAATGGAGGAAAGGAGGGGAGGAGGTAAAAATGAATAAGGCAATGGCCAGAAAGGCAAGTGTGGGTCTGCTTTCTCGTCCTTCTACATTCAAGGCGTCTTTCCAAAAACAAAATTGTGCTGTAGAGAGCTCATGCTGGAGGTCCCATGATCTTCATGTGAGTGCTTGTTTCCCTAACTGTGAAGCTTTGAGTAACTGGCTTGACCCCCTTATCCTGTCCCTATAAAACTGTCCCCATTTGGATGTTTACCAGAGTAGAATAGGGTAAGAATTGGGTGAAGGAGAAGGAAGGAATGCATTACACCTGGTAAGCTATACATAACAACAGTAGACAGAACTAAACAGATAGTAGGTGTTCTAGGTTGAATTAATGCCTCCAATACTCCTTCCTTTCCTGGAGGGTAGCACTTTGCTGCTGCTCCTTCTCAAAAAGAAGAGTATTCCACTTTTCATCTTTGGACTGGACGGTTGACAAACCTTCGTGCATGGAGTAATGTAGAAGTTACAGTGGGATAAATCTGAGCCTAATACTAAAGTGTCCTTGAGTATTTCTTCCTTTCCTGGTGGGCCTCTGCCCTTATCCAGGTTTTGCCAATGATTTGATCAAGGTAGAAATCATGTAGGACAGAGTACCCTCAGGTAAGCCTCACTGTGAATCAAAACTGCCCAGCCAAGGCTAGAGGAACCTCAACCAACCCAAAGACATGTGAGTGAAAATAAACCGTTTTTGACACTGCATTTTGGTGATACTTTTTGCATAGCAAGAGCTCAGGGATGGAGCAGGTGATGCAGCAAAACTGTTTAAGTTGCCGCTCAGGATGCCTAACATTCCTTATGGGAGTACTTGGGAATCAGTCCTGCCCTCATTTTAGATCCAGCTTTTTGATTATGTGCACCCTGAGAGGCCAGCAGATGAAGACTCAAGTGCTTGGGTCCCTGATACCCGTGGTGGGAGACCTGGAAGGAATTCCTGGATCCTGGCTTCAGCTGAGGCCATCCCTGGCTGTTAGGACACATTTGGAAAGTGAACCACCAGATGGAAGATCTTTCTCTCTCTGTCATTCTGCCTCTCAAGTAAATACAAAATGAATTAATTAAAAGAGCCCAGTGATGGTATGGGCATTAAATAAATCTTTCTGTTTCCTCATAATATTTATTAGGACAAACAATCCCACTATCCCCAAGAAAATGCTTTTCTAATAGAATCAACTCCATTGGCTTTATAGCTTTCAATGCCAAAAATAGGTTGGGAGTTAAAGCACAATTCAAACTCTTCAAAATAAAATACTAACTTTTATCTCAAGCCATCCCAAGAAACATTTAATTCCTCTTTAAGTTACAAAGTGCCATATAGAGTATGTTAAGTGCTAGAAGCCTTCAAATAGGATTGCAAGCCAGAAATCACTGCAATCCTTGACTGTATCACAAAATGGTCTTATTTGTTATAAATACCATGGGGAACTGAACTGCTTTTAGCCAGTTTTCAAATGAAATATATCTAGAGAAAAAGGTACAATGTCTTATAGTTTGGGGGTTACATTGCTGTCACTGCAACTTTATATTTAAAATAAGTTTTAAATTTTATATGTATATATACACAGATGTACTAAAATTTCTGAGAAATATAAGTTTATTCAGTAAAAAACACTTGAAATTCATTCTGTCATTTTCATAATCTGCATTTTATATGAACTCTGAAGACTTCATGCATTATATATATATGTATGTGTATATATATATTTCATTATTTTTGTATTTCATGTTTGTGAATTTGCACACTGGCTAAAATTTCTTTGTGATTTCCAAATTTTATGGCACTTTTGAGGTCATTTGTAGATATGTGCACAGTGAAAAAAATTGAGTTTTCCAATTTTCTCCCACTGAAGTCAAAAAAGGGGATGTTTTGCCTTCTTGTATCAGTTCTTATAGTGGACACATGTATCCTTTGAGTGGTCTACCAGTAGTCACTGTCACAAAAATTTTTCTCATTTATGTGATTTTGTTTGTGCTATTTTGCTACTTAACCTGGCACACAATTTAGTTCTGAAGTGTCTTCTGTTGTTTTTATGCATAAGAAGTCTGCCACACGCGTGAGGAGAATGTGTGTGCCTTTTCCTCAGGCACCAGTCATCGTGCTGACTAGGAATACAGTGTCTATCAATCAACAATGTATGTTAAATAAGGGGATCCTCACAGGTAAAACAAGATTTCATTCTGATTGATTGATAAGAGTATGATGACCTTGGGCTTGCAGGAATGTAACCCTGTAACTCTCCTAAACACGATGTTTCAGGATTTGCTAATTCAGTGTTCCTGGTGTCTTTAGAGACCAAACTACTGTAAATAGTAAGAATCAGCTATCAGTATCTGCTTATGTATATCTGTGATTGTGTGTGTATATATATTCATGTGTCTCGGATTATGTCAAAATATTCATGGAAAAGTGGAATATGGTACAAAAATATTGAAATGCATTCAGGTTGCTTTTTCATTCTATGCAATTTCCTTGAACTTTCTGAAGACCCAACATTAACATGAATTTCAAATCTTTAGCACCAAAATAAATCTATCTCTGATTCCACTTGTTCTGTGAAGTGTTTGAGGCTCCTATAATTGTGTAGATAAAATATATATCTTTCATAGAATAGCATTTTAACTACATTTCCTAACATGCAATCACCATGCAATTCTTTGCAGAGGGAAGCCACCGTTTTCTCCAAGCAGAGCTTAGAATTTCCCCTGAGAAGATTATAATGACAAACAATGTTCTTAACTCTGTTAGTCATTCGCACACACTGTAAGTACTGGGCATGTCAGCTCTTCATCCTTTTTATGCTTTTTTGGTTGTAGCTTTTAAATGAATTAGATTGCTACCATGTAATTCAGGGGGAGAAAAGAGCTGAATATAAGGTGCTCCAAATTTACTTATCAGGCAGACTTATAAAGAGTATTTTTAAGTCAGTGAATCATTTCATTTAAAATGAAGGCCACAGAAAGTATGAGGAGCAACTGTTTATGTCTAAAATATTCTCCTTCCTTTATTCAACTCACAGTATCGTCGCTATACCTGATTTTTGTCCTTAACCTGCATTGCAACGGTTCATTTTATTTTTCTTTTGCTTTTGATCTCTTCGCAGTATCTAGCCCTATGTTTGCAGCAGAGTAAGTTCTTGATGCAGTTATGAACTGTAACTATGGATTGTTTAAGTGTCACTACACTGGGGCATTATTTGCATTGCATATAGAGGTATATGGGTGGGCATCATATATAATATTTAGGAGGATTTATTTATATTATTCTAAACTGCCCCCAAACCAATATTTTAACCTCAGACACCTTGGAATTTCTTTATAAAATTTCCAATCTTCAGTATAAGTCAAGCCTAGTATAGTGGAAAAAATGAAAATTTCAGTTAAATAAGTAGTTACTTTCTGGGTTTACCACACACTAACTGAGAAACACACAAAAAAGATACAAAGTCTTTCTGATCTTCTGTTTTTTTTTTATATTAAATGTGCAATAAAATAGCACTCCTCTTCAGATGACTATGAGCATTTTACATCTTACACATGAAAGTGGCTGACATATACCATCCACTTTATACGTTAGGTTTTTCTTACAAGATAATATTTATGCATGTATCTTGAAATAGTTCAATGATAAATTTGCCCCTCACAGAGGTTATTGTTGTTGTTTTAATTTTCTGAACTGTAGGCATCTGGATGCAGCTGGAGGGATGTGAGTTATCAAAAAAAAAAAAAAACACTCTACTATAGGCAATAATTTTAATGTTAATTAACTCCATCTGGAAGGAAAAGCAGGTGTTGAAATTGATCACTTAAGTACAGAAAGCAAAGGCTGTTTACTAAACTCTCCCTAAATTAATTTGGCTGAGCTTGTGGTTAAATTGCTTTCAATTCACTTTTCTATAAATGCCTTATACCAAATGCTGAAATTGGAAAAAGTAGACCAAGCAGATTTTAATGAAATGTAGCAAATTGGACTGAAAGGTCACCTAAAAATAAAATACTACATTTTAAAAATAAAAATATGCAATTGTTTTTGTTTCAATAGCAGTTGGAAATTGAGGGAAAAAATCTGAGGCATTTCCCACATGTGGTCTACAAATCACCTGCGTCAAATTAACATGAGCTTCCTAGGAAGGTCGTCTTGGGCTTTCTGCCAAACACCGAGTTGAGTTTGCCAGCAAGGCCCAAGACTCTGCAATTTAACAAGTACCCAAGTGATTTTTACTCTTACTAAAGCTTAATCATTCTTCTAAAGATGGAGAAAAACCAAGCAACACTGCTAGTGACACAGGGTCCTAGAAAGCTGACAAATAAAGATAGCGGTTTTCTGAGCAGGTAACATATAAATGAGAACCTTGAAATGTGTCCTTAAGAAGGTGAAAGACAAATCCAGAACTCCATAATCCATTGAAGAGAACGCTGATAGAGTGGTTATGTTCATGTAACTGCTTTGCTTTCTGACATTTCATAACTCCTCCGTAGAAAGCCAGATCCCTCCAAGGCCCTCTTCAGTCTGACTCAGTTGCCCATTCCACTCCACAGCACAGTGTGGGCCAGTGCCAGCAGCAGCCTCACTCAGACTGTCAGAGTCAGAAGCTCTGAGGGTAGAACCCAGCAGTCTGGGCCTTGACAGAGCTTCCAGGTGATTCTGGTTCAGTCTAAACTTGGAGAACCACAGTACACCCTTCCTCGTTCAACAGATTTGAAGTAGTCACCTACTTTGAACAGGCATGAAACTACAAAAACAGAAAACATAAGTGAGTCTTTTGTTTCTCTGTCAGATAGAAAACCAGTTGGCAAATCTGCTAGTGCCTCCAACCATGAAAGAACCAACAGTTAAGGAATATTTACATGTCAGTGTGCTTCTGAGGGCTCTACACTTATTGCTCAGTTAATTCTTCTACAATCTGATGATGTGGGTTTGAATATTAGCACCATTTTCTGCGTTGGAATTGAGGAACAGAGAAGTTTAGCAACAACTCCAAAGCCACATTGCTGCTAAGGAACAGAACCAGGGATTGAATACAGTCTGTTTCTAGAGCATGTGTTCTTCTCCACTCGACAAACTTCCCAGGGAACGTTACCAACTCTCAAAGGACACCTGAAGAATTCATAGACTTAGGACAGACAGTGACTAAACTTAAGAAATGATCAGGACTGATTAGCTCAATACTTTCAACATTACAAGGAAAGATATTTTCACATGCAGATGACTTCTTTTCAAATATCCCTCTATTTTTTTAATCACTTCAAAACCTACTTATACTTAAGTCTCTATTCAAACATCACTTTAGTTGAACAAATCTAACAGCCATGCAAAACACCTTGTATCAGAGCCCATGTTTTCTCATCTACAGACTGATAATATTTAATCATAGGCAAATAGTATGAAATCAGGGAATGCAATGTGACTGTGCATCTTAAGCTTTAAAACATTAATTATATGCTTGAAATGTTGTGTCAGAGTGTTTTTCGTATAGTGAATTTCAAGTACTTATTGATTGAAGAGTGTCTGCTTTAACTGATCTTTTATGCCATGATTAACACTTTCTTTTTAAACTGTTTACATAGACTGCTTTTGTGTTAGCAGTTCATTTATAAATTTCCAACCCTCATCCTCCATCCAATAGTAAAATGCTAAAATTAGCATGAGGTATTTATATGAGACTCATATTCTTCTCTGTCTTCTCTGTACATATTAATTATTTATTCTACAATGAAACCTAGAATACTTTATATTTTAAGGAATACCTCAAGTCATTATGATTAGCTGAGTGAGGAAAATAGTGCAAAAATCTTCCAAACAGTTAAAACTATACAAAAATACACTATAGCAAAAGAAATGACCTTCACTTTTTATCTTATAACATAATTTTTTCAGATAGGTTTGCTCATTGGTTTATCAACTACTTTTCAATATTCATTTATCAAAATATAATTCAATAAATACATTGTCAGCTATTAACACTAATATATTAGAAGAGTGATACTTCCCTTAAAAGATTTATTTTAGGAATTTGGAAAACCTCTCTTATGATGCAGGAAAAAATTAGACACTGAATCCCAGGGCCTTAACATGATAAATATCTCTTACTCATTTATGGTACATAGCCATTGAGGATTAGCCAAAGATGGGAGAAAACAGAACGGAAGATCTATTCCATGTGCTTAATAATACAAGACTGGCCCGCGCCGCGGCTCAATAGGCTAATCCTCCACCTAGCGGCGCTGGCACACCGGGTTCTAGTCCCGCTCCGGGCGCCGGATTCTGTCCCAGTTGCCCCTCTTCCAGGCCAGCTCTCTGCTGTGGCCCAGGAGTGCAGTGGAGGATGGCCCAAGTGCTTGGGCCCTGCACCACATGGGAGAACAGGAGAAGCACCTGGCTCCTGCCTTCAGATCAGCACGGTGCGCTGGCCGCAGCGCGCCAGCCGTGGTTGCCATTGGAGGGTGAACCAACGGCAAAAGGAAGACCTTTCTCTCTGTCTTTCTCTCACTATCCACTCTGCCTATCAAAAAAAAAAAAAAAAAAGCAACAAGACTAAGTATCTGCCACACTACACACTAAAGCTCCAAAATCTGAAACTGTAGTCTCTTCAATTTTCATGGGAGAGACTGAGAACTTGCACTTCGGTGTTTGGTGTTTCATTACCTCAAGCTGCAAGAGTCACACAGCATTTCAGTCAGTAGCCCATTGACTGAAACACTCAAATAACCCAGACTTAATGATAGGGGCCTTGGAAGTACAAAGAGACATACTGTGGAGTTTGCAAATCTTATTGTCTCTGTATCAGTCTACTTTAAACTCAATGACTTGGCTAAATAATCACCTACCCTTAAGCAATTTAAAGTTACCAAGCAATCTGGAATGAAGAGAAGCTCTAACTGAATTGGTCTCTCATCTCCAGAATTTAAAATTTACTTAAGGCTGTAATGAATGATTCATTAAATTATAAGGAGTATTCACTAAACAGCTAAATTGCTTGATACATGCTTTGATTGCAAAAAATGGACATATTTAGTAAGGCAGAGCTTCATGCAATAAAATGATTAAGGCATATAAGATGTAGAAAAAGTCTAGGAATACATAGTGAACATTTTATTAAGATTTACTTTTTTATGTATTTGAAAGTCAGAGTACATAGAAAGAGAAGGAGAGGCAAAGAGAGAGAGAGAGAGAGAGAGAGAGAGAGAGCGCTTCATCCAGTGATTTACTCCCTAATTGGCCGTGATGGCCAGAGCTGCGCTGACCCAAAGCCAGGAGCCAGGAGCTTCTTCTAGGTCTCCCATGTGGGTGCAGGGGGCCAAGAACTTGGGCCATCTTCCACTGCTTTCCTAGGCCATAACAAAGAGCTGGATCAGATCAGAAGTGAAGCATCCAAGACTGGAACCAGGTTCCATATGGGATGCTGGCACTGCAGGCGGCAGCTTTACCCGCTAAGCCATGGTGCCGGCCCCACAGAGAACATTTAATTGGCATGACTCATTCATGAGAAAGATGTCAGTCATTTTTTTGCTCCTAAAGTAAATATGGAATTGAGGCCAGCGCCGCAGCTCACTAGGCTAATCCTCTGCCTTGCGGTGCCGGCACAGCGGGTTCTAGTCCCGCTCGGGGCACCGGATTCTGTCCCAGTTGCCCCTCTTCCAGGCCAGCTCTCTGCTGTGGCCCGGGAGTGCAGTGGAGGATGGCCCAAGTGCTTGGGCCCTGCACCCAATGGGAGACCAGGAGAAGCACCTGGCTCCTGCCTTCAGATCAGCACGGTGCACCGGCTGCAGCGGCCATTGGAGGGTGAACCAACGGCAAAGGAAGACCTTTCTCTCTGTCTCTGTCTGTCACTGTCCACTCTGCCTGTAAAAAAATTTAAAAAAAATAAAAAATATATGGAATTGAGTACATGATTTAGGATAACACAGCATGCTTCATTCTTACAGAAAAGGAAGGAAAAGAACTAATCTTTTAGACAACTTCCCTGTATGCAGGAGCTCTGCTAATGTTTTGTCTATATCATATCTATTTTATCATCACCAGTGACCCTTAAAGCAAACATTATTCCTATTTAACAGATGAGTTCATAAATGTGAATCAACTAGAGCAAGATCACATAGTAACTAGCAGAACGATTCTAAACCATAATTATTTCTAATTTATGTGTATAGGTATGAACATATTTTTATCATTCACAGATGGGATACATCCTGCACACAGCAGTATAAGATTGGAAAAAACATTTGGTCTGGCTCTGCCAATGCAACCATGGGTGCGACTCTAAATCTGTAGTTGGCTATGGTGCTGGCATTGTGGTGCAGCAGGTTAAGCCGTAGTCTGAGATGCCTCTATCCTACATGAGCACTTGTTGAGTCCCTGCTGCTCTGCTTCTGATCCAGCTCCCTGCTAATGTGCCTTAAGATGCAGAAGGTCATTCAAGTGCCTGGGTTCTTGCTCTCCAAATGGGAGAACTGAATGAATTTCCTGGCTCCTGGCTCCTGGCTCCTGGCTCCTGGCTTTGGCCGGCTCTGTTGCTGCCATTTGAGGAGTGAATCAGAAGATGGAGAATTTCTTTCCGACCCTCCTTCTCTGCAATTCTGACTTTCAAATAAGTAAATAAATACTAAAAACATATGTCACAGGCTAATTTTTAAGTTGATAAGTTTGTATGGCCTGCACAGGATATTATAAACATCCAAATGGCCCTTGGAAAGAAACATTTCTGCAACCTCACATTCTGTAATAAAATAGGAGCCCCTTCACTGAAACCATGCCTGTATAAGAAACAACACATGTCCTGTGAAAACACATTAGTAATTTTAATGAAGTCATAATCTACTCATATCCATACTCAGTGAGCCTGTTATAACTTTATGTATAACATTTTTGTAATACAGGACCATGGACATGTAAAACAAATAGGCAAGATCATTGAGGCGTATTCTTTTGAACAGCCCTTCTCCACATTTTCATTCTAAATTGCACAAGAATTGGCAGCTAATTAGCAGCTCATTAGCAACATTGATAAACCATGTGACAAAAACAAATGCTGTTCTAACAGAAGGAATAGAACTTTCCAATGAATATGAAATAGATTATAGCAATGGAAACATACCGCTAAAACATAGCACCCTATTCTTTCTTAAGTCATTCATACTTTCAAATGTTTATTTGCCACCTGGTTTGATGCCATTTGGTAGTTTAGGGTATAAAAATATGAATAATCGCAATTCTTTCGGGACCTCATGAAATACTGAAACAATTAAGGAATCTATATGTTCCCTTATTGTAAATGATCTTCATGAAGCCAGATTATGATCATTTAGGAGGAATTTAGCATTATACGTATGTATCCACACATATACCTCTCCAAATATTGGCTGATTACACTGCTGTTAAAGTATGTCTGACACCTATGACTACGAAGCCAGGAGAAAACCTTTGATGTATATGAGAATTGGATCTCATATACCAGATTCCCATGTTTTAAATTATCAGACTTAATTTTCACGCAAAACTAAACTGTTTCTTCTCCGATTAAAAACATTTACTCATATGCCTTTCCAATGAGGTTCTTCCTTAAAATGGTGCCCAAGTTTCAGCTTTTCTTTCTAATTTCCTTGATTTCTATGTTCAATGCTTGTAGATCTCAAAATGTTCCATATAGCATCACAATTGTCCTACCCTCTTACTTTAAATGCCTATACTACCAACTCATTTTGACTTTGTAGTACTCTCTTCCCTCAAGATGCATTTTACATCATCAACATAGAACATCTTCCTTGGGGGCTGGTGCCGTGGCTCACTTTTAATCCTCCACCTGCGGTGCTGGCAACCCATATGGGCGCTGGGTTCTACTCCTGGTTGCTCATCTTCCAGTCCAGATTTCTGCTGTGGCCTGGGAGGGCAGTGGAGGATGATGGCCCAGGCAGTGGAGGATGATGGCCCAGGTGCTTGGGCCCCTGCACCCATATGGGAGACCAGGAGGAGGCGCCTGGCTCCTGGCTTCGGATTGGCATAGCTCCAGCCATAGTGGCCATTTGGGGAGTGAACCAATAGAAGGAAGACTTTTTGTTCTACTTAATACCATTGGTTGAACTCTTTAATTAACACAGTTATTCTTAGGCATTTAAATTTAACTGAAAAGTGATCCCTGTTAAATATAAGAATGGGAATAAGAGAGGGAGGAGATGTACAGTTTGGCACATGCTCAATTGGACATACCCCAATGGTAGAGTTAGAAACGTGCCAGGGGATTCCAATTCAATCCCATCAAGGTGGCATGTACCAATGCCATCTTACTTGTTAAAGTGATCAGTTTAAGTTCATAATTGATTAAAAAGATAAGATTAAGTGTCAAAGGGATTACATAAATAAGACCAGTGTCTGCAACTAATTGATAGAATTAAAACAAGAGAATGATCCTGCTTGGAAGCAGGATACACAGCAGACTTACAGAATGGCAAATGCCCTAAACAGCACTCTGGCCCCAGAATCAGCCCTTAAGGCATTCAGATCTGGCTAAAATGCCCTTGTGAGTTTCGCAGGCATGGAAAGTCAAAACACTGGGGCAAAAAAAAAAAAAAAAGCCAAAATGAAAGATCTCTGTGAGTGAGATCCATGTGGAAAGAACGCACCATCAAAGAAGGAGGTACCTTTTTCTGAAGGGAGAAGAGAACTTCCACTTTGACTATGACCTTGTCTTAATAAGATCGGAGTTTGTGAACTCAAGAGGCTTCCATAGCCTTGGCAGCTCATGACAAGAGCCTCGGGTGATTACTGACGTCATAAATAAGAGTGTCAATTGTTAAATCAACAACGGGAGTCACTGTGCATCTGCTCCCCATGTAGGACCTCTGCCCTTAGTGTGTTGTACTATGAGAATTAATGGTAAAACTACTAACCAAACAGTCCTCTATACTCTGTGCGTCTTTGTGGGTGCAGTCTGTTGAAATCTTTACTTAGTATATATAGTAAGTTGATCTTCTGTATATAAAGATAATTGAAAATGAATTGTGATGAAGAATCAGATGGGATAGGGAGTGAGAGATGCGATGGTTGCAGGTGGGAGGGAGGTTATGGGGGGAAAGCTGCTATAATTCAAAAGTTGTACTTTGGAAAATATATTTATTAAATAAAAGTTGAAAAGAAAAAAAATATTAAAAAAAATTCTACCAGAGATTAGAATTGGCTATGAAATCTTGTCTAGTTCCAAAGCAAGGCATGAATGTAAATCCATTATTGTCTGTTTATAGTTTACATATGTCCTCCTATGGCATATACTGTGCTGTTCAATTTTGGGCTTTACATGTTGACAAATCTAGAAGTTACAGTTAAGCTCACAATTTAAGCCTCATTTTAATAAGTTAATTAATTTAACTTTATAAGTAGAGTTGAAATAAGATGATGATAAATAAAAGTTTTTCTTTTTTCAAAAAGACCTTTCCCTCTCTCTCTCTCTCTCTCTCTCTCACTGTCTATCAAATAAAAAAAAAGAAGAAAAGAAAAGAAAAAGAAAGCCTTCCTTAAACCCTAATAAATTTGCCAATTAACCAGTTTTCATTTGTTGAACTCATACCAGACAATGGATACATTAACTTCTATTTCTTTGGAACTTAAAGATTTTTTGCAAGATTTCTTTAATTTATTCCAAAGGCAGGGTTACATACACACACACACACACACACAGAGAGAGAGAGAGAGAGAGAGAGAGAGAGAGACTGAGAGAGAGATCTTCCATCTATTGGTTCTCCCAATGACTGTAACAGGTAGGGCTGGACCGGGCCAAAACCTGGAGTCAGGAGTGTCATCCTGCTCTCCCACATGGACTCAGAGGCCCAACCACTTGGGCCATTTTTTGCTGCTTCTTCAGGCCCATTAAGAGGGAACTGGATTGGGCAGTAGAGCAGCTATGACTCAAACTGGTGCTCACATGGGATGCAGGGAATAAAGGCAATGGCTTAACCAGCTTCACCACAATGCCAGCCCGAGGACTTGAAGATTTTCGAGAGCAGGTTTATCTTCCCTATCTCTTTGTCAGCTAATACTGCACAAGGATATAATGTTAATTTTTAATAAATATTTGAATGATTAAGGAAATCATACATTTATGGGATACTCAAGCTCAAGTTTAAAATGGAAATATATAAATGTTGTGCTAGTATATGTTAATCACAGAAAATTCTGCTTCATGCTATTTTTTTCAAAAAGTACATACATATAAATGTTTTGTCTTAGAAAACAAGTTCTATTTTCACAGGTGGATAATATTCACTTGCTATGATTATAGCTTAGTGATATAAATGTATCTAGAACTCCATTCAAATTGTAGAATGCTCTCAATTCTCTCCTTTCACATATAGTAACTATTAACATTGGGGGAGTTCTCTTTATATCTTGCCTTTGCAAGTATGTGTGACAAAATTGATGAATTTTTTCAGAAATAAGGAATAAGAATTTTTCCTTAAGCTTTTCAAGCAAAATTAAATAAAAATATTAAGAACTAGGATGGATTTTGAAGAACAAAATTGATGAATTTGAATAAGGATTTTTTAAAAAGATTACAATAGTACCTAAAACTACATGGAAATGGTCTGATTCCTCATTTCCTGTGACAATTAATTTCAAAAACCATTGGAACATAATTTTTAGCATTTATTCTTCTCTCTCTAGGATAAATTATTTTCAAACTCTTTTTTGAAATCTATAGTAGCTTCTCAGCCTTGACTATCATCTGGGAAGGCAAACATCAGTTCAGCTATCTGTTGCCTCAGCCAGTCTCAAATATTAGCACTCCTCATCATCTTCAGAGTTATAATTTATTGTATTCAACTTCAGATATACAGTTTGTCCCATACCTGCTGCTAGATTTATCTATTTGAACCTATATATAAAATGGTCCAAAGTTTATTAAACAGTAGAGATAGTATACGTTGTATCACACCTACAAATATACTCAGATAATGTGCTATTTTTAAAGATAACTTATAGTTCCCATGTGATATAAAGTATAAACCAAGAAGACAAATAATAGTAGGAAATGCAACCATAAAATATCATACAAAAATATAAAAATAAAGGGCCAGCGCTGTGACGCAGTAGGTTAATCCTCCACCTGCAGCGCTGGCATCCCATATTGGCCTGGCTGCTTCTCTTCCAATCCAGCTGTCTGCTGTGGCCTGGGAAAGCAGCAGAAGATGGCCCAAGTCCTTGGGCCCCTGCACCCGCATGGGAGACTGGGAAGAAGCTCCTGGCTCTTGGTTTTGGATCAGCGCAGCTCTGGCCATTGTGGCCACTGGGGAATGAAACAGTAGGTGGAAAACCTTTCTCTCTGTCTCTTCTTCTCACTGTCTGTAACTCTACCTCTCAAAATAGATAAATAAATATAATATAAGTTTAATATTGAATAAATGTAAATTTTAGAATATGAGCAAATATGTTTATAAAGAAATTTTATTATAAATTTCCTATAAAACATTTAATATTATAAATACTTAAAAGATAAAATATATTATGAAAATATCCTGAGTAGTGGTCAAAACTAAGAATGTAGTCTCATTAGTACATTTGAATCAGTTTCTTTACCTTAAACAGGTTTTTTAAATTATTAATACATGAGCTGACATCGTGGCTCACTAGGCTAATCCTCTACCTTGCGGCGCCAGCACACTGGGTTCTAGTCCCGGTCGGGGTGCCGGATTCTGTCCCAGTTGCCCCTCTTCCAGGCCAGCTCTCTGCTGTGGCCAGGGAGTGCAGTGGAGGATGGCCCAAGTGCTTGGGCCCTGCACCCCATGGGAGACCAGGAGAAGCACCTGGCTCCTGCCATCGGATCAGCACGGTGCGCAGGCTGCAGCGCACCGACCGCAGCGGCCATTGGAGGGTAAACCAACAGCAAAGGAAGACCTTTCTCTCTGTCTCTCTCTCACTATCCACTCTGCCTGTCAACAACAACAAAAAATTATTAATACACATCTTGGTTGTAGAAAATAAATGCTTAGAAACAGACGAAAACCACATATACATGTCTGTGATGTGAGTGTACTGCATACATGAATGCATACACTTAACTTGCAAGCCCCTAGCATTACTCTTATGTGCTTATTAGTGAGTACCCATCACGAAACGAGAAAAACCTTCATCCTTCATATTCTATAGTTCTGTGCTTTTAAAATAGTGTGTTAATTGTAAACATGCTGTTATAAAGAATTCTGAAGTCTCCTTTTATTTCCTTAGAATGCTATAGTAATGCTCTTTTCCATATTCAAAGCAGTTATAGGTCTCCTTCATACACAATATCAGTATCTGCAAGAGGAGGTGGCTTTCCAATGTGCCTAGGAACTAAACCTGAAACAGCCTTATGGGATTATGAGCCTCAGTGGGCATGAGGAACAGCTGACATTTATCATCTATCCATTTAAGGGTGGTGTGGCTGTGACATTAAGAGTTAGTGATTGAAGAAGTGGCTTGAAGGTTGAAATAGATAAACCAGGCAACAGATACAGGAGGAACCGTATATGTGAAGGTGAGTAGAATAAGTGACAATTTGTCAGATTATGAGTAGAGGAGCTTGTATTTGAGACTGATCAAGGCATCAGAGAACCGATATGATGTTTACCTTCCCAGAAGAAGGTACTCAAGACAAGGAATCTACACTAGATGTCAAAAAAGACTTTGGATGAAATTAATCCTAGAGGGAAAAGAATAATTGCTGAAGAGAAAAGGGAGAAAGAGTAAACCCAAATTAGCCAATTGCATATTAAATTGAGTGAGAACATCCTAAACTTTTATACACATATGAATGAATATATAGTGACCTTCATATTATTATCACGTTTTTATATGTATATGTCATATCATATAAATGTGTACTATTTCTGAAATTATTACATGAAATGTGATGCTTCATTCACTGTCCGAGCTTTGATTTTATAGTACAGAGTATTCAGAGGATGGTAATAATATTAATAATATTCATTCAGTTCTCCACCTCCAGTACTACCTCTTTCCTCAAACCTAACAACTCCTCTTACATGGTCTATTGAAAAAAATAAAAATACTTCACCTATACACACCTTGAATAAGATCATTTTACTTTTGTGTTTGTGTGTTTGCATATGATCAGGGTTTGTTTGAGCTGGTAGGCTGTTTAAACTATGAGTTATTTGACAGGCAATATCACTGCTCCAAAATATAATGTAGAGATTTTTAAGTTGTTGACAAGAGGGAAAACTCCAAACAGCATCAATAGAATTCCTGTTCATAAATGCTTACATTCCCTTGATAAATCACAATGAATTTGCACATGGTATAGTGTGAGAACTGTGTATCCAGATGCCTGGGTGTACACCAGAATGTTGCCACCAAGTTGCTGGATGACTTTGGATAACCCACATGACCACCCAAGTCCCAAATTCTTCATTTGAAAATCAAAATGAATTTTTGTGTGTTGATGAAATGTGGTGCTGAATTACAGTGCTCAGCACATACTTGGCACATAAGTACTCCACACGCGATCTTAGCCAAAAGGCCAAGAAGCGATATAGGTAAGTACTCAAAAAGTACTAGCTGTTACTGCTATATCTAATACTTCACAGATAACATACATGATAAACTATTGAAAGATTATTTAATTCCCTGTTCTCTATTGTGATAATGCTTATAAGGTATTCATAAATCTCAACAATGGACAAGGTATCTCAAGGTCATACATTTAACAATAACTCATTAATATATTTTCCTTTTAGTAAATCATTATCAGAGCAAATCATTAGGTGACCTTTTTTGGTTACAGCAATCCAATAAAACTTACATTAGCCAGCATTTCAGGAACATTAGTCTAATGTGCTTTCAGAGATCACCTTCTGTGAGCAGTATAATAAGTTTGTGTGAAAAGCATAAAGCATGTAATATATAATAAAATTTGGACTTTAATGAACCATTTTGGCAAACTGACTAGTACTATAATTCAATGGTGCACATTCCTTAATTAATGAATTAAAAAAGCTAAGCATATTCCCAAAATGCTGCACTTGATTATTGTTTCACTTATTTTCTACCTTTATTATACATCTCTAATTTGTTTAGTAATATGAAGTGAAACTTATATGACCTTGGTTATGAAAATACTGGGAAATAAGAGAAGCAATTCTTTTGAGGTGGCAAAATTAGCAAGTTGGATAGCTATCAAGGCAGACTATTTCCGGAAATATTATCCATTTTGACTTATATTGATTAATAATTGACGGTGTTTTTCTGAATCATCTCCTTATCAGCTAAACACTATAAAAAAGTATTACTAATTTGTTGGATCACTCTTAGCTAATTATCCACTTTGAAACATTTTAGGGGCATAAGACCAGTAGATCATTTCAAAGAATGACTTTCTCTTTCTTGTTCTATTGCCTGTGAAACTAGTTTCTGCTGATTCATTGTAATTGTGTGTCTCACTCTTCTCCAAGACATTAAGTCCCCCGTGCATGTGTGTATTTTACGTGGCTTTGACTTGGGATGTAGTCAATGAACAGATGCCTACGAAATGAACACATGCCTGAGTGAAGAAAAACAAGTATTTTTTTTTTCATTTGAGTTCAAAAATTTCTCTAGTTTTGTACTATAATTTCCATAGCTATATGCAGACAGGTTAGCCTGATTTATCTCTAAAAGTCTTCTTCTGGGTTAAAATATACTCTTGATAATGTGCTCTAACTTTATGGATTAAGTCCAGAGATGTTAGCAGGTTGGCATATCTTAAAAAGGCCAAGATTCTATCAGTTGTAAGCAGAACCACTTCTTTTCATGATATTAAGAAAGGAAAACAGAGTTGTTAGTATACCCAGGATATGTCTCCATTTCCAAGGCACACTCACATTACAGTAATAAAGAATTTGGGGAAATCATGTCTTATAATTAACACTTCTTTCTTCTTTTAATTTTTTATATTTATATGAATAAGCCTCAAAGTCTTGTTAAAAACAAAATAATGTGAAATGAAAATTGTTGAACACCCTCAATAAGGACAAATTACTTAAAAGGAAGTCATTGAGGACGTTACACATAAATCTCTACTTTCTACATCTTACTCTTAGAGCTACTTCTGGTAAGTTAATGATCAGGTTTTCTAGAAAATTCTTGGAAGATATTGTATTTCTATTGTACTTAAACTTAGCAATCATTAAAAGAACTGTATTTCCTTTCCCTGAAGTTTGTTATAAGGAGCTACAGCACAGACACAATAATTGTGATGATAATTTGAAACTTTTGGCGTTATACGTAGCATATAATGGAAAGGATATAGCTTAGAAAGAAAAGTAGACATCTTAGGTAAATGTATTTGAGTTTATTTATATCTGATGTAAATAATGATATGCATCCTTGTGAACTATCATTGTGTCCTGTTAGCCTTCCATTATTGTTTTCTACAATAAAATACATTTTATAAACATAAATATTTCACAAAATGGTTTATAAGTTATATTTTAAAGCAAATAAAAGAGATACATATACATATTTGAAAGTATGTTATCTTTTGTGTTCTTTGGTTTTCAAGAAATCAACTGATGAATTTTGACAGAAAGCATTAGCAAATTAAATTTGCCTTGTGATTTTAGATCTTAACAAAATGTGATCAGTGACATAATGATACTCCAGCTATTTAAAATATTTTAGAGGTAACTTGGTTCATTTAATTGCGATGCATAAATTTCTAAGCCATTGCTTAATTTTCTTTTACTAAAGTAAGGTATCTTTTAAAGGGAGACATTCTGGTTTCATGTATTTCTTTCTTGAAGTGAATCATATGATTTGATTTCATGCTCTTTATACACAAGCCAGGGTTTGGATTAAGCCTTACTCAGTCCCCATGCTCATTGTAATAAAAAGATACCTGCCACCCTGCAAGTGACATGCTGAAATGAAGCAGATTTGAGGTCCATTAGGAGTGTGGTATTGCTCCGTTATACCTTCCCTATTAGTTGATCACAGTGACTGGCAGCCTTGTAACTAGACACTCAGAACTTTAGTTTGTGATATGGTTTCTCCGAGAAGTACACACTAAATTGTCCAATTGTAAAACATCATTTTTTGCTGGAAAGACTTATCCTCCTGGAACGTTTCACAGTCCTTTGGATGTAGTGTTCCCCTGCCTCCTGTCCTGCTAGTTCATGTTTTTCCAGCAAATATGGAATGGATCCTAGCATTCATTAGTGGTCAGAAATTGAAATATCCACAAGCCATGTTTTTATTAGCATAATAGATGATATTCCCTGGAAATACTTGGAAATGCTCATCTTACTTCACCATGCATCCAGGGACAGTAGATGTTCTCTCCTCTATAGTAAACACATCTAAGACAGTGCATGTCTTCTTGTGGTGTGACCACACTAGTGCTCATCCCCTTTTCTTTATTTTCTTTCCATTTGCAAATAAGTAAGCTCAATAGCCTGGCAATTCCAATCCTGACTGGTTGCCTTGTAGTGCTACTGTGAGAGTGCGAAAGAAAATACATAAAAGGTTGTATAAAGGGGTGTATAACACTGGGTTAAACCAAAGCTTGGGATGCATGAATTCTATATATGAGTGCCAGTTTGAGTTCTGGCTACTTCACTTCTATTTTTTTAATATATTATTTATTCATTTGAGAGATAGAGTTACAGAGAGAGGGACAGAAAAAAAAGGTCTTCCATATGATGGTTCACTCCCCAAATAGCTGCAATAGCCAGAGGTGGGCTGATTCGAAGCCAGGAGCCAGGAGCCTCATCTGGGTCTCCCACGTGGGTGCAGAGGCCCGAGAACTTGGGCCATCCTCCACAATATTCCCAGGCCATAGCAGAGAGCTGCATCAGAAGAGGAGCAGCCAGGACTCAAACTAGTACCCATATGGGATGCTGGTGCCACAGGCAGTGACTTAGCCCACTACACCACCGCTCAGGCCCCCGCTATTTCACTTCTAATCCAGATTTCTGCTGATTCAGCCTGGTAGGCACCAGATCATGGTTCAAGTGCTTGAGCACCTTGTCACCCATGTGGGATACCCAGATGGAGTTCTAGGCTCCAGGCTTCAAACTGGTCCAGCCCTAATTGCTGCAGGCATTTGGAAAAATCTCTTTCTCTCTTTCTCTCTCTCTCTCTCTCTCTCTCTCTCTCTCTCTCCAACCTCCATCATGCTGCTGCTGCTGTGTGTGTGTGTGTGTGTGTGTGTGCATCACTCTGCTTTGTCAAGTAGATGAAAATGAATAATACATAAACGTTAAGAAAAACAGTAGTGTGAAATCTGTCTGATCCAGACGGTATTCTCAGTAACTGCTAACGTCATTATTATTGGTAAGTAGATTTGAGTCAACACCATATTTTTGTGGGCCTTTTAGATTCAAGAGAACAGAATGAGAAAGCCTCCTTTAGACTTTCAAATGCAAGCATTATGTAGTAGCAAACACAGTATGCATATATAGAAGCTTATTAACTGTGAAGTAATATGATAAAAAAAAAAGCTAAACTTTCTAGATTGTATTGCACTGAGGGTACAGGCATCTGTCTCTTCCCCAAACAATAATCCCATTTGTAGTACATAATTGCCCAACTTGGAAAGAAAAATGTTAGGAAAATCCCAAGGGGTTCTTATTCATCTTCACGAGCTATTTCTACAATTGCTACAGAAAATGAATTGTTCATCTGTGTACTATAAATAATTGCATAAATAATGATAGTGCCAAAGAAATGATCAACAGCTATCCATGGACATTTCGCAGCAGTTAATTCCAAATGCAACATGCTTGGAAACTTAAAGAAGTCAGACTTGTTAATTTTCTAGCAAGAAGCTTTAATAGAAAGGATGTAATTCAAACATATGTGAGCAGCCATGCTCCCTGGCACTTGAAATCCCTAAACAGCTGTGAGGAGAGAGCCCGTTGGGAGGATGCATCAGTGCTGGGGGTGGGGGTAGGGAGGAAAGGGGTGAGCAAGAGGAGGCATGGCAGAGGCTTTCCTGGAGATTTCTTCAAGGTGTCTGTCAAAACCCTTTCCAATGCCAAGTTTGTCTATGGGACTCTGGCTAACATTTTCTGAAGACTTTTTTTTATGCTCTAGAAATTTTACATGTGGTTGTCTAATAATCTTCACTAAGTGTGGGACTGGTATTATGATTCCCATTTTGTAAGTCAATAAGCTGACTTAATGAGGTATCAGTGATTTGACTAAGGTGAATAACATGTTCAGGATTCAAATCTCTAACTCTGAAGTGTGTGCTATGTCCATCACTCCACTGCCCTTCAGAGCATGCACACACAGGATAGTCAGAGACCTTTGTGTGAGAAAGTCTCCATACTTACCATCATCCATTCATCCATCACTTTCATTGCAATCCAAAAGGACATGTATTATTTTTGTATTATTTCAAACCATGTAAAATTGGCAAATTGGATCACTTTGACCATCAAGTGACTTCATATAGTTCAAATTAATTCATCCAACAATTGATTTCTATGTTAAAACATGGAATGTGTCTTCTGCTTTCTTACCAACCCCTCAACCTTTTATTATACTATCTGCCCAAAATTATCCTAATATTTTCTTTTTTTTAACTTTTATTTAATGAATATAAATTTCCAAAGTACGACTTATGGATTACAATGGCTTCCCCCACATACCGTCCCTCCCACCCACAACCCTCCCCTTTCCCACTCCCTCTCCCCTTCCATTCACATCAAGATTCATTTTCGATTATCTTAACATACAGAAGATCAGCTTAGTATACATTAAGTAAGTATTTCAACAGTTTGCTCCCACACAGAAACACAAAGTGAAAAATAATAGATGATTTTTTTTAAATGATGATGAAATCAGATCAGACCTATTGTCATGTTTAATCCCAGTGAGAGTCAAGTTGGGAATTGATAATTTCTTTTTTTCTTTTTTTTTTTTTTTTTACAGAAGATCAGTTTAGTATGCATTAAGTAAAGATTTCAACAGTTTGCACCCCCATAGAAACACAAAGTGAAATATATTGTTTGAGTACTCGTTATAGCATTAAATCTCAATGCACAGCACATTAAGGACAGAGATCCTACATGAGGAGCAAGTGCACAGTGACTCCTGTTGTTGACTTTACCAATTGACACTCCTGTCTATGGCATCAGTAATCTCCCTATGCTCCAGTCATGAGTTTCCAAGGCTATGGAAGCCCTCTGAGTTCTCCGACTCTTATCTTGTTTAGACAAGGTCATAGTCAAAGTGGAGGTTCTCTCCTCCCTTCAGAGAAAGGTACCTCCTTCTTTGAAGACCTGTTCTTTCCACTGGGATCTCACTCACAGAGATCTTTTGCCAGAGTGTCTTGGCTTTCCATGCCTGAAATACTCTCATGGGCTTTTCAGCCAGATCCGAATGCCTTTAGGGCTGATTCTGAGGCCAGAGTGCTATTTAGGACATCTGCCATTCTATGAGTCTGCTGAGTATCTCACTTCCCATGTTGGATCACTCTCCCCTTTATTTATTCTATCGGTTAGTGTTAGCAGGTACTAGACTTGTTTATGTGCTCCCTTTGACTCTTAGTCCTTTCATTATGATCAATTGTGAACTGAAATTGATCACTTGGAATAGTGAGATGGCATTGGTACATGCCACCTTGATGGGATTGAATTGGAATCCCCTGGTATGTTTCTAACTCTACCATTTGGGGCAAGTCAGCTTGAGCATGTCCCAAATTATACATCTCTTCCCTCTCTTATTCCCACTCTTATGTTTAACAGGGATCACATTCCCGTTAATTTTCAACACTTAAGAATAACTGTGTGATAATTACAGAATTAAACCAGTCATATTAAGTAGAACAGACAAAAAAACTACTAAGAGGGATAATGTATTAAGTTGTTCATTAACAGTCAGGGCTATGCTGATCAAGTCACCATTTCCCATAGTGTCCATTTCACTTCAACAGGTTTCCTTTTTGGTGTTCAGTCAGTTGTCACCGATCAGGGAGAACATATGGTATTTGTCCCTTTGGGATTGGCTTATTTCACTCAGCATGATGTGTTCCAGATTCCTCCATTTTGTTGCAAATGACTGGATTTCGTTATTTCTTACTGCTTTATAGTATTCTAAGAGTACATATCCCATAATTTCTTTATCCAGTCTACCGTTGATGGGCATTTAGGTTGGTTCCAGGTCTTAGCTATTGTGAATTGAGCTGCAATAAACATTAGGGTGCAGACCGCTTTTTTGTTTGCCAATTTAAATTCCTTTAGGTAAATTCCAAGGAGTGGGATGGCTGGGTCAAACGGTAGGGTTATCTTCAGGTTTCTGAGGAATCTCCAGACTGACTTCCATAGTGGCTTGACCAGTTTGCATTCCCACCAACAGTGGGTTAGTGTTCCTTTTTCCCCACATCCTTGCCAGCATCTGTTGTTGGTAGATTTCTGAATGTGAGCCATTCTAACTGGGGTGAGGTGAAACCTCATTGTGGTTTTGATTTGCATTTCCCTGATTGCTAATGACCTTGAACACTTTTTCATGTGCCTGTTGGCCATTTGGATTTCCACTTTTGAAAGATGTCTATTGAGGTCCTTGGCCCATCTCTTAAGTGGGTTGTTGGTTTTGTTTTTGTGGAGTTTCTTGATCTCTTTGTAGATTCTGGTTTTTAACCCTTTATCTGTTGCATAGTTTGCAAATATTTTTTCCCATTCTGTCGGTTGTCTCTTCACTCTCCTGACTGTTTCTTTTGCAGTACAGAAACTTCTCAATTTGATGCAATCCCAATAGTTGATTTTGGCTTTGACTGCCTGTGCCTCCCGGGTCTTTTCCAGAAATTCTTTGCCTGTGCCAATATCTTGAAGGGTTTCTCCAATGTTCTCTAGTAACTTGATGGTGTCAGGTCGTAGATTTAGGTCTTTAATCCATGTTGAGTGGAGTTTTGTGTAAGGTGAAAGGTAGGGGTCTTGCTTCATGATTCTGCACGTGGAAATCCAATTTTCCCAGCACCATTTATTGAATAGACTGTCCTTGCTCCAGGAATTAGCTTTAGATCCTTGATCAAATATAAGTTGGCTGTAGATGTTTGGGTTGATTTCTGGTGTTTCAATTCTGTTCCCTTGGTCTATCCATCTGTTTCTGTACCAGTACCATGCTGTTTTGATTACAACTGCCCTGTAGTATGTCCTGAAATCTGGTATTGTGATGCCTCCGGCTTTGTTTTTGTTGTACAAGATTGCTTTAGCTATTCGAGGTCTCTTGTGCCTCCATATGAATTTCAGCACCATTTTTTCCAGATTTGAGAAGAAGGTCTTCGGTATCTTGATAGGTATTGCATTGAATCTATAAATTGCTTTTGGGAGAATGGACATTTTGATGATATTGAATCTTCCAATCCATGAGCATGGAAGATTTTTCCATTTCTTGGTATCCTCTTCTATTTCTTTCCTTAAGGTTTTGTAATTTTCATCGTAGAGATTTTAACGTCCTTGGTTAAGTTTATTCCAAGGTATTTGATTGTTTTTGTAGCTATTGTGAATGGGATTGATCTTAGAAGTTCTTCCTCAGCAAGGGCATTGTCTGTGTATACAAAGACTGTTGATTTTTGTGCATTGATTTTATACCCTGCTACTTTGCCAAACTCTTCTATGAGTTCCAATAGTCTTTTAGTAGAGTTCTTTGGGTCCCCTAAATAAAGAATCATGTCATCTGCAAAGAGGGATAGTTTGAGTTCTTCCTTCCCAATTTGTATCCCTTTAATTTCTTTTTCTTGCCTAATAGCTCTGGCTAGAACCTCCAGAACTATATTGAATAGCAGTGGTGAGAGTGGACATCCCTGTCTGGTCCCAGATCTCAGTGGAAATGCTTCCAACTTTTCCCCATTCAATAGGATGTTGGCTGTGGGTTTTTCATAGATTGCTTTGATTGTATTGAGGAATGTTCCTTCCAAACCCAGTTTGCTTAGAGTTTTCATCATGAACGGGTGTTGTATTTTATCAAATGCTTTCTCAGCGTCTATTGAGATAATCATATGGTTTTTCTTCTGCAGTCTGTTAATGTGGTGTATCACATTGATTGTCTTGCGCACATTAAACCATCCCTGCATACCAGGGATAAATCCCACTTGGTCTGGGTGGATGATCTTTCTGATGTGTTGTTGCATTCTATTGGCGAGAATTTTATTGATTTTAGAGGCAGGAAGATGGAAAGACAGACAGATTCACAGATGGAGACAGAGAGCATTTTCATCCACTGGTCCACTCACCAAATACCTGCAATAGTCAAGACTGGTCCATACTGATACCAGGAACCAGGAACACAAGTGAGGAGTCCTCTGTAGGTGGCAGCATCCCAATTACCTGGGTCATCATCTGCTGCCTCCCAGGATGCACATTTAATAGGAAGCAGGATGGAAAGCAGAAGTGGGAATGAAACCGAGGTACTTCGATACATGATGTGAGCATCCCAAATAGTGTCTTCACTGCTGTGACAAATGCCATCCCCAGTCTTTTTATTTTTCTTTTATCAAAGCCATTGATTGCCTAAAATGTCCTAATGTTCTGTACAGAGAAGTCGTCAAGGACATTAACTGCTTTAAAGTAAAATGTCTGTGCATTGAAAAATAGTTAATGGTAATTATATATTTATGTATTTTCTTACTCATAAAGTGTTTATATGCCAAGGCAAAGTGCTAAGTAGTTAGAACAAAACAATTCCCACTTTATTCTGCTATGGATATTCAAGGAAGGCCCCATCTCTGGCAGTGAATATTAAACCTGGCTTGGCATCAGGGCCTGTAGGGATGTTTGTAAAAGCACAGCTTTCCAGGTCCTTCATTGAATTAGGATCTTTGGAATACAATATACTGATATTTTAAATGGCTTTAAAATTGATTTTGGCAATGATGTAGAGGATTTGTAGTGTGTCAACTTATCTAAATCAGAACTGCATTTCCAGAATTCCCTTCTATGTATGATTCCTGCTTAGGTTAGTCAAATACTTTGTATAAGGATGAGAATACAGCAGTGAAGCAGCAGACATCTTAACAGGTCAGCGCAGAGCCCAGGATCCTGGTGCACCTGACACACCTGGGACCTGTAGGACCTGTAACTCAGCAGGCTCACTTTAGTGTTGTGAGCCAACAGTTGCGCCTACAGAATCTCAATTTTCTGCTGAATTTCCTCCTTCAGTACCATGTTCTCATCAGCCGGGTGCATTTATTTATTTATTTATTTTTATATTATTTTTGCTGTGATAAAAGTTACCAGCCAGCTTCTTTTGAAGAATATCCTCAATATTAGAACTTAGGAAACAGTGAGATATTCAGAGGGTCCAGTTCAACCTTGACATTCCCAGTGGTTCTAACTACTGGCACTTCATGTGCATATTCTATGTTCCATTGCCTTCCTTACTGACTTTAAGTCTCAACACTAGCCACGACTTTGCATGAGTTGTGTAACCAGCTTTCACAAGTGCACAGTGTTAAATCCCTATAATAAATCCTTATATTTGTATATACATGCATGTGTACACGTGTAGATAAGTATCCACGGTAAGTATACATACATGGATATAGATATTGGTGAATGTATATCCATATATATATATTTATATATATGCACAAAAAATCCATCTAACCGTTCACCCATAAAGCCAAAAGCATTTTCGTAATTCTGCTTTTGTAATTTAACCTTCAATGATATATAATTTGTTACTGTAAGTAATTTCAGAAAAACAGATCTTTAATGATGTGTTCTCTGAATTTGTTTTATGTTTTCTGAAGTCATTTCTCTGATCTGATTAAAGACATCAATATCCTTTACAGCAGTAAGTAGGACACCAAATGCTAATCCTAGATACTAATACTAGTGACAAAAGAGTTATTTTTAAAAAATACCTGATATTCTTCAGTAATAAATTAATCGTACTAAAGATTATGTGCCCTGAATATTTGTATGACTAAGTAATTGTTGCCATAAACATTTTATTAAAAGTATTTTACTGGGGCTAGCGCTATGACATAGCAGGGAGAGCCACCTGCCTCCTATGGTGCTGGCATCCCATATGGGCACCAGTTTGAGTCCTGGCTGCTCCACTTCCTATCCAGCTCTCTGCTATGGCCTGGGAAAGAAGTGGAAGATGGCTCAAGTGCTTGGGCCTCTGCACCTGCATGGGAGACACGGAGGAAGCTCCTGTCTCTGGATCGGCATAGCTCCAGCCATTGCGGCCAATCAGGGAGTGAACCAGCAAATAGAAAACCTCTCTCTCTCTCTCTCCTCTCTCCTCTCTATGTAACTCTGACTTCCAAATAACTAAATAAATAAATCTTTTCAAAAAAATATTTTAGGGGCTGGCACTGTGGCATAGCAGGTAAAGCCGCCGCCTTCAGTGCCGGCATTCCATATGGGCACCAGTTCGAATCCCGGCTGCTCCACATCCGATCCAGCTCTCTGCTAGGGCCTAGGAAAGCAGTAGAAGATGGTCCAAGTCCTTGGGACCCTGGGCACCTGCACCTGCGTGGGAAACCCAGCGGAGGCTCCTGGCTCCTGGCTTAGGATTGGCGCAGCTCAGGCCGTTACAGCCTACTGGGGAGTGAATCAGCGGATGGAAGACTCTGTCTCTGTCTCTCTCCTTCTCTCTCTGTGTAACTCTGACTTTCAAGTAAATAAATAAATCTTTAAAAAGAAGTATTTTACTGTGTGAATTATTGCCTCCAAATGCTTTGGAGAACTTGGAAGAAAATTAACTAAAAGCTTGAAATTCCCCCAGATCTGGAAATTTAAGTTGAGATAGACTTATTCAACAGATAATTTCCCCATTCATTATCTGATCTGTAAAATGAGATTTCTTAAGATAGAGGCAGGCAAAAGGAGAATCTAGAACTTCCTCTAACTTCAAAACAGTAAATCAAAAGCAACATCCTAGTTTTGGATGAAAGAACTAAATCAGTGAGCCAGCACGGGAACCTTGAGAGATGCAGGTGTTGCAATTCCTCTTCCATCCTATTTCAACATTTCAACACATCTTTGTGGCTGGTGGAGAAGAAAGAAGGACCTTAGAGTACAACAGTGGCTTATCACAAAATTGACCTCATGATGACTCCAACTGCAGTCCTCATTTGCTTTTTTTCCAGTGCGATTTCATTGTTTGAGCAAATCAAGGCAACCTATTCCACCTAATATTCAGATTCTGATTTTTACATTCTTCCTTGTATGATTTCTTCCTCTCTGTATTCATTATTGAATATCATCAAAAGTAGTTTGCGTCCAGGTGGAAAGACCAGAAATGCAGGGATAATTAAAAAATTTATGGAAATGTATGCTTTGAAAAAAGAAAAAAAAAGCTTTGCTTGGGTTTAATTTTTTTAGTCATAATAACCTCATATTTTCATTCCATTTTTTCCAGAATTTTGTACCCTCAGACATTTTCACTGTTCTTCTCCAGGACTGCATCTACTCACCATCCTGTTCCATAATCTAGTCCCCAGGGATCTTGATAATTTCTCCAATGCATAGAATAACATGTTCTTTTATTATATAGATGATATCATTATGATTAGATTTAGAGAACAGAACATTGTTATTACTACACATACATAATTAAAGCATGTATGCCAGAGAGTGAGGGAAAAACCCACAAAAAATCAATAACCTGACAGCTAGGTAATATTTCTAGGAGTCCAGAGGTCTCATGGCAGGGACAGGTTCTTAGGTAAAAGAAGAACTGTGGCACTTGAACCTCCTGCCATTAAGAAAACAGCATAATGCCTAATGTATTTCTTTTGACTTTGCAGGCAATATAAAATCATACAAGCTGCTTTGATTCATTTACTGAATAACACAAAAGTAATAAAAATAGATATCCTATTAGTTTTGGGTGGGTCCCAGAACAAGAAAACTCTGCTAAGCTCCAGGTTGCTGTGCAAGATCTTCTGCTACTTGGGCTATATGACCAGCAGATCCAGTGGTGCTTGTAGTGTTCATAGAAGATAGGAATACTACATAAATCATTTTCCCAGCCCCAAGCATGCATATATCCTTAGAATCTGGAGCAAAGTTATCCCACCCTTTGCAGATAACCAATATACTTTTATTACCAGTACCCCTACTGGGACTGGAACTTCACATAGCCTCAATGTTTGCTAATGACCCTCTATGTTACCACATAATCTGAGTCGACTATCATGAAATGTGAATTATCTGATACATCAATCCATAAATTGGGAATATAAAGCATTCTGTCATCAAATGCAATTTTCATGAAGAAGACTGGGATTTAGCACATTCTAAATGTGCATATGAATTATAGGAGCAAGTGGCACAGATGCACATGTCCTGTTCTCCTGTTTTGTTACCTCCTCTTGCCTGACCGTTATGTATCTATGACTTCATGAGGAGTTCTCTGTGGTCAGTTGGTTAAGGGATAAAAATAAGGCAAGCCAGGTTTACAAATGGTTTTGAGAAAAAATATGATGTCACTACCTGAAAGCATAAGGCTATACTATTATTGCTCTGTAGCCAAATAATAAACCCATTCTGGGAAGCTCTGAAAGATAGTGGTGAACAAAACTTCTTCCAGTGAACACAAATTCCAGTAGCATCCGGATTTTTCATTTTGCTAGAGGTACATACATTCACTGAAACATGAGCAGCAGCTAGTGGTTTGGCTCAATGCTCTGGAGCCTTACAAAGGGACATAGTTAGAAGATCGGTGTTAAGGAAGAACATGGATGTGGACAGATTTCTCTGAATGGATCTAGAATACAAAAATACATATTTCTCATATGAATGTTCAACAAGGGAAAGTCTAGGGTGAATGTTCTTGATAACTAGGTGGACAGTAGACCTGAAATAATGTGTCATATTCTTTATCCAGCTATTCCAAATGTTTTCCCCATAGGTTAATGACCAAAAGTGGTCATGGCAGAAAAATAGAGGTTTTGTATGGTCTCAGTAAAATGAACTTCCAGTCACCAATGCTGATCTTTAATAGATACCTCTTGTTGAATAGTCAACATCAAAGACCAAAACTGAGCACCCATCCTCCATCTGTCATCATGCTCTGAGAATCAGCTAGCTGGTGGCAAGATGATTGGATAAGACCAAAAGGAAAGAGGAAATACATTATTCTCATTGGAAGACAGCTATGTTGAATACAAATTTAACTTCCCTAGCGGCAGCTGTTTTAAATAATCATCTACTGACTAAGACAATGCCAATCGCTCTTCAGACTATTGCACACAGTGTTACTATGTTCTATGAGATTTAATGTAGTTAAATAGGTTGTGTTGCAGACAGAGAGAGGAAGAGATATTCTTCCATTTGCTGATTCTCTTCCCAAATGGCTGCAATAGCTGGAGCAGGGCCAGACTGAATCCAAGAGCCAGGAGCCTCTTCTGGGTCTCTCACATGGGCACAATATTACTCTTGACCATGGAATTCATTTTGCAGTGAACAAAGTGTGGCAACTGGATCATTCTCATTGGATTCATATGACTCCATATGATCTTAAGCCAGCTGATCTGATACAATAGATAAATTAGAAAACTTATTATAGACATGAGCCAATCCCTGGGTAATATCTTCCAGGATGTTCCATATTCTCTAAATCAATGACTGAATTCTCACCTTTGAGAAATTTTAATGGAAGCACAAATAGAGCTTGTGATCTTAGATGCTAAGAGAATATAGGAATGCTGGTTTATGTTTCCAAGGAGTCAATGAATTATGTTCTGCATTCCCAGCCATCAAGTCAGATATAGGAATACATTGGAGAATCTGAATTATCATGTATAGAGAGTTGATTTTCCCTGTTCCTAAAAGCAAAACACAATAAAAGTATTGTGTTGAATAATCGTTCCTATACTTTAGAAGAATAATTCTTCTTATATGTAATTATTAAAAGGAAAACCCCCTTAGAATTATAGTATTTGCTTTTGTTAATATTTAATGATGTAACGCTCTCAAATGCATTATAAAGAAAAATTCACCAATTCACATTGCCATCCAAAATCTTTATAAACATAACAGGTAAAAATGTTTCACAGCCTCAATTCCCATGCTGTTCCGTTACTTAAATAATTCAAAGAAACTCACTGATCTCTAAAAGGAAGGAAAAGGGAAGAGGAAATATGCGTAGATCACTTCAGTCCATATGTAATCTGCCTTGTGTCCATTATTATAATTACTGATTAATAACTCCATGGACCTAACATAACTGCATTGTTCTGTAGCTGTCTTCTCTAAATCTGGGCAAGTGGAGGATGAAGCCAGAGAATGGAAGCAAGGATTCCAACTTGTTCTGGCTTTGTGAAAGACCTGGGTCAGAGGTGGAACGTGGTTTACAATTATGTTACAGGAGTACATTAAAAACTCTTGAAACTTTGTTTCACTTGATAAACTATTTGTCTTAATAATTATCCAGTGTAGACAAATGCCCTAAATCCTACCTGTCCATGCCTATGACAAATTATTACCAGAAGTAGTAGATATGAGAACCCTTTAAGGATGAATTATTTGGAAATGGTAAAATTACTATGGAATGAGAACACACAACTTATTTTTTAACATTTTTTTGCAACCATACTAAAACACATTGCAAGAAATAGGCTGACACCTGAATCCTGCCACCTTTAAGGTGGGGTCATTAGTCCAAATGCTCAATTTCTGTAAATCTCAGTTTTCTGATGTGTAGCATGACATAAAATGCTAATCTCTTGCAATGTATCTATAAGAACTGCATGAGGAATACAGTAAAGTCTGCACTTTATAACACTGGCACATAGTAAGTATTCAATAAATGGTAACTTAATTTTTGTATAAGACATCCTAATTTACAAATTAAACACTTCTATGATTTGTTATATTTTGAACAGCAAAAAAAGGCCACTAATTATACACCAACATTTTTTATCCTGTAAACGAAAATAGAAGTGACAAATAGCTGTTAGTAACTGTGCAGATAAGGCTGACAAATTCTTCAGAATAATTTCTGCCTGTTTCTTTCCATGTTGAAAACAAAGGTAATCTGTTTTCCAAGTGTTTTGCCACCTTTCCCGAGCACCCATCTTTAACAATGCTTTATTTACTTGTTTCTAATGAATTCCTGCTGCTTTTTTCATCAAACTGTCTCATCTGGAACAGAACATCTGTACTGCAGGCCCTAATTAAGGCTAACTAAAGTAGCTCTTGCTTTTTCGCTTAATCCAATCTGCCAGCAATCAAGAGAAATGACCTGCAGTGGCAGGCTGGCCTCACTCAGGCTGCCTTGCAGAAGTGGGGCAGAGTGCCCACGTCAAGCAGGAGCCCAAAATGATGCCAGATGAAAATGAAAATGACAGATTCTCTCACATGAAAAACGATGTCCCTTAATAGCTAAGGGACACAGAAAGCCTGGGAACACCAGAGAAAATATATGTAGGGAAAATAGTGCCCTCTGAAAGCAAGAAAATGTGTAACTTCCTGTTCTATAATTTCCCCCTTTTAGCCCTCTGTTCTGATCGAAATGAAATGAAACTTGAGTGAAATTATTTAATTTTGCCCTGCTTTCACTACAAAATGGGTTAAGATGGTTAATTAATATGCCTTTTCTAACCCTTACTTCAGCTTTAAGAAATTTTATTTTAAGCCGTTGCAATGGCTTTCTCTGGAGATATTGTTTTTCTGGTTAATGAATACTCTATTCAGTTGTACATTTTTCAGAATCAACTCTGAGACTGCACCACTTAACTTCACTCAAACCCAACATTGAGGAGCAGGCATTTGGTCTATCACTTAAGACACTGGTTAGCAAATCTGTGTTCCACCTTGCAATATCTGGGTGCAATGCTTGACTCTGATCCTGACTCCAGTTTCATGCTGATACAGATGCTGGGAGGCATTGGTGAAGACTCAAGTAATTGGTTTCCTGATTTCCACATAGGCGATCTAGACTGAGATTCCAACTCCCAACTTTGGCCCAAAACATTGCAGGCATTTGGGAAGAGAAGGAGCAGAACTCATTCACCCTTACTCTCTCTCTCTCTCTCTCTCTCTCTCTGAATGTTTAAAAAATAAACAATAACCATTATATGTTTATCCTCCCTTGGCAAATCTGTACAACGGCACCTGCCAAGCCAATGCTACAGGAGTGAGTGGCAATGAGAGTGATGAAAGTTCCTGATATTTTCTACTTCTCCAGAGGCATGTCTGCATCCTTATTTTTTGCCACACTGTTTTTTTCTTAAGTGGTTTTTGTTTCACTTTTCTTCCCTAAAATAAGAAGAATTTCTAGTGTCAAAGCGACATGGTTTTCTTGTAGTGGAGGAAAAGAGGATGGGCATTGGATCCAGACAAGGCTTGGATTCACTTCTGGCTGCTCTTATTCTTATCTGTGTCATCCTCAGCAAGTGCCAATTTCTCATTTTCTGTGCTATCACCTGGTTGTTTACTTTGTTTGAAGATAGCATTATGTAACACTGTAGGGTGGTTCATGGATTACGTGATATAATAAGTATAAAGTATTTATAATGCCTGGTATACGTGTCTGGCATGTACCATTTCATTTTGCTTCATTTGTGTCAAATTATATTTAGTATAATGATATGGAAATTATCTCATTCCAGTGTGTACCAATTTTACAAACACATAATCTCTTAAAGGTTGGGGCAAAAATCCCCAATTCTGATCACATTTCCACGACCCTGAGTTCTAGCAGGCTTAGTCTCTGCTGCTCCTTCAAAGACTTCATATCTACTTCCACGGTGGTTTATTTTTTCTTGCTGAAGTATAAAAAGACACGGTCATGAGACTTTTGAACAATGCTGGAGCATATTTCTTTGAAGTCAGACAAATTCCAAAGTCACTGTAGGTCTTTGAGAAGCTTTCTTTTGTGCGTAAATTTCACATTCCCTGGCATTGTACAAAAGCCTTTACATTATCTGGTTTCAACAAGCATCCTCTGCTCACCTTTAGCCAGTCCTCACCACTCTGAGCCACTTGTATCAACCACAGGCTTTTGGGCTTCACAGTTGCACTTGTTTTTCCCTCACATAAAACATCTTTCCCACTCTGTTTCTTTATAGTTTGCTCATTTAGCAAGACTCAGATTGAGGCTCTGGTGCCATAGCATGGTAGGTTAAGCCTCCGACTGCAGTACCAGCATCGCCTATGGGCACCAGTTCATATCCCCACTGCTCCACTTCCAGCAAAGCTCCGTAATGGCCTGTGAAGCCATGGAAGATGGCTCCCATGAAGGAGACCCAGAAGAAGCTCCTGGCTCCTGGCTCCTGGCTTTGGATCGACCCAGCTGCAGTCATTGTGGCCATTTGGGATGGGAGACCTCTTTCTCTCTCTCTCTCTCTCTCACTCTCTCTCTCCCTCTCTCTGTCTTCAATTCTGTCTCTCAAATAAATAAAATAAATCTTAAGAAAAAAGACTCAAACTGAAAAGTCCAACCTCAGTGATACCTCTCCTCATTGGTTCAGGTTCTAAGGGCATTCTTGCTCTGTTTTCTCAGGACTCATTCCTGCTTACAACCATATATGCCAGAGAGCAAATACTCAGCATCCACATCTTAAATGACCTAATGAAATTAAGTACTTAATTAGTTAATGTAATATAACTTGTTTGTTTATTTTTATCCATTAGAAACTCCTTGAAACAAAAGATGGCTTTTTAGCTTAGCACCAAGCCAATCACATGGTGAGAAGTCAATGCCCACGTATTGAGCAAAGCAAACAGATAGCTACTAGATGGATATTTAAATTCCTCTTATACACAATTGTATTTTAGTGAACTTGAAAAGAGCAAGGCTAATGTACAAATGAATTGTGTTACCTTTATCAGAAAAATAATTTTATTAACAATACTTTTTAAAATATGTTCAGGTAATGTGCTAAGAACTCTGTGTGCATGACCTTATATGATCATTATTACAGCTCTGTAAGATAACTACTATTGCTATTACTATCTTGAAGGTAATGGAATTGAATATGAAAGAAGTCAGTGAGTTGTCAAATGCTGCACCTCCAGAGAGTAGGAACTGGGCCTGAAAACACAGGTCTTTGTGAAGTAAGGGCCAACGTTGTCAAACACCTGCTAGGCTGTGACCACCACTATTGTAGATGGTACCTTTCCAGATTGTCACTAATACCCTAATATTAATGCTATAACAGTGATTCGCTGGCATCATAGAGAAATAGATAACAAACTGTTGAAATCTTTACTTAGTATATACTAAGTTGATCTTCTGTATATAAAGATAACAAAATGAATCGTGATAAAGAATGGGATGGGAGAGGGAGTGGGAGATGGGATGGTTGCAGGTGAGAGGGTGGTTATGTGGGAAAAAACTGGTATAATCCAAAAGCTGTAGAGGCCAGCATTGTGGCGCAGTGGGTTAACGCCCTGGCCTGAAGCACTGGCATCCCATATGGACACCAATTCTAGTCCCGGTTGCTCCTCTTCTGTTCCAGCTCTCTGCTATGGCCTGGGAAAGCATTAGAAGATGGCCCAACTCCTTGGGCCCCTGCACCCACACAGGCGACCTGGAAGAATCTCCTGGCTCCTGGCTTCAGATCAGCGCAGCTCCAGCCGTTGCAGCCAGTTGGGGAGTGAACCATCGGATGGAAGATTTCTCTCTCTCTCTCTCTCTCTTTGCTTCTCCTCTCTCTGTGTAACTCTGACTTTCAAATAAATAAATAAATCTTTAAAAAAAACAAAAGCTGTACTTTTGAAATTTATATTTATTAAATAAAGGTTTTCTAAAAAAATTGATTCATGGGGGAATGTCAAACTTCATGGGACTTGAATGTACAAACTGGAATTTGATTAACACAACAAACATCTGGTAGGGTGCACATGAATTCAAGGTACCTTGGTTGCAGAGTGGTCAAACACATATGACCAATGAGGATGCCATGTGCTGTGCTAGATGATTGGAACAGAGTGTAACTACTATCATCATCAGGGTATTTTTATGGTATGGGGTATTAATTTCAATTTCATTGATTAGGAGATGTAATTTTTAAAGATTTATTTATTTATTTATTTGAAAGGCAAAGTCAGAGAGAGAGAGAGAGAGAGAAAGAGAGAAAGTCTTCCATCCGCTGGTTCACTCCCCAACTGGCCACAATGGTCGGGGCTGTGCCAATGTGAAGCCAGGTGCAAAGAGCTTCCTCCAGGTCTCCTACGTGGGTGCAGGGGCCCAAGGATTTAGGCCATCTTCTACTGCTTCCCCAGGCCATAGCAGAGAAACGGATTGGAAGTGGAACAGCCAGGACTTGAACCAGCACTCATAAGGGATCCTGGCACTGTAAGCGGGCAGCTTTACCCGCTACGCCACTGTACTGGCTCCTAGGAAATGTATTTGTGGCAAGATATTTCTTTTAAAAATTAAATTTTATTTTTCTCATTGGATACAAATAAGAAAGGTAAAGTTATTTCTTGTCATTTCTCCTTTTACCCCAATGGGTCTCTGAACTCAATTATCAGGGTGAGAGTGGACTAGAAATTAGTATCTTTGTGTTCTATAGGTTGCTCTAAAGCCATTATTTCTGTGTCCCTCATGCTTCAAGCTTTTGCTTAGCTGGATATGGTAACCAGCCATTTGGAGAGAGGGTTGCCTCCCCATAAAGTGAGAATGCTTACTGCTAAGATTTCCCAAAGGGACTCTTTGGGCCTCACTGGTGCATAGCACTCAGGGAAAGAGGAAAATTGAAGCAAATTGATTCCATGAATGGCTTTAAAGGCTGGGACTCAGACGATATTCTTGAATCCAGCATGTAGAAAATAGAACAACACATTTTTTGATGACTTATAGGAGGCAGGGAGTTCAAATAATGGCATTTATGATGAACTTTAAATTAATCGGTGCCTCTTCATTTTATCAGGACTCTGAGAGGACAGGGTCATCTTCAATCCCAGGAAAAGATCTCTTGATTCTTCCCTTATTCTTGAAGAAGTAGGGTCAAATTTCTAGGAAAACCTAAAATATGGAAATTACTCTTTTTTTCTAAAATTACATATAGGAGACAAAATTTAAAAATGGTTAACTACTTTTATTTGATTACCTTGGTACATATTTATGGTGATTACACTAATTTAACAAAATGACATTGATCACCCAAATATTCTATGCATTTTGCAAGGCACAAGGAGTTAGATAATAACAAAGATATAGGTCCTGATTTTAAATTGCCCGTGGTACTGGAAAGACAAAATGTAACTGGCAAACCTAATGCAGTTCAGAATAATCAAGGCAACAGAAACCAGAAGCACCAATTAAAAAGACCATACTGGAAGGAGTGCTGATCTGATTGTTGAAAATGAGGGAAAGATTCCTGGGGAAAAATAGAAGAGCAAAGCAGAGGTCTAAATGACAATGAGAAGTTGAGACTGTCAGCAAAGTTTGAGGCATGTGAGTTCAGGGTTATTAGCACCTTGCACATCTAGCAAATGGCAGAGTTGAAATCCAGAGCCTATGCTGTTTCCACTAATGTACACTGCTAGGAGAAAGCCTTTGTCAAATGAAAATAGAAATGGATCAACAAAACCAAAGACAAAGAAAAGTAGATTTCAACTATTATGACCAACATAGAATTGTGTAGGCACCATCTGAAGCCCAATCTTCAGAAACAGATGAGTAGACCAGATGTACACAGTTAGCCTGCTACCTTGCTGGTTTACTAATTTTCATTATAGTGATTACAATCTGATGCTGGTAAGATCTGGGCCTCAAAGAACCTCCATCCTCCCTTTAATTCCACCACATGGAACAGAGAAGCGATTAAATCTCGAGACTAGAGAGGGAAGGCTGGTTGCTCTCTGGAAGGACCCCTAGGATACCACTGAAGAGAAGATGCTAAAAAGCAAAAGGAAGTGTTAGTGAGTCCCTAGGTTTACCAGATCTATTAAACACAGCACACAGGAATTCCACTCACTAGAGGCTAATACATGCTGTGCAGCAGCAGCAGCAGCTAGAGCAGCAGCCATAGACAGCTGCAGTACAGGCACCATGAATTTGCATGAGGTGTAATTTTATTAGATAGATGGGCCTATTTGATTAATCATAGCAACTAGCAGGAAATGGTATTTGCATACAGCACATCTTTTCTGCCTGAGCATCCATTTGTATGTGAGACACATTCCACAAAAAGCAGTTAGGAAATGGGCATCAGGCACATAAAAGGTTTATGTTGTTTTTATGAACAAAATTGCTGTTTACAAATATCACACAGCAGGTTCTCTCTTTTATAGACAGAAATAACTCACCCTTAAGCTATAAAGGTCCCAGAGAAATAGGTTTGCTTATATCCATCCCATTTTAAATTATGAGAAGTCCAGGCCACCATCCTAGAAGCTTTTACCTTTCCAGGCCATGCCTTGAATATTCACACACAACAGCCAAGTGATGAAATAGCTGGGGACGCTTGCTGGCCACAGTCCATTTATAGCATGTTGGCTAAATGTCATTATTCTTTGCAATGTACAGACACTGAGGTTTCTATAGCAAGAAAGCCAGACTCTTCATTTTTCCAAAACATATATGTTTTAGGTCATTTCAAGGGAACAAGAAAATAAAGATTGTAGGCAGTAAAAAGTAATTCCCATTGTAAAGTACTTTTGGAACAGTCTTCCTAGCTAAAGCTTGAAGATGGCTTTCAGAGAGAACTTGACACATAAAATTATCTCTTTTCCCCTATTTTATATGATCTTGATTCTCTTATTTGAAATAACCACTACTTCATTTGGAAAATGGGATTGGCTTTTAAACATAGCATTGATATCATTGACTTGGTAGGTAAGAGGATATTTGAAATGGCAATTACGACCATACTTCGGCCTTCCATCTACAGTAGCATTAGCATCTTTCCACCAGAAAATTTTACAACACAAACAAAAAAGAGCAAAATCCTAACAGGGTTGAAAAATAAAAACAACAAAAACAAAAACTTTTTTGACTTAAAAACTTATAATTAACTGATAATTAGGCTAAGAAATCCAATAACAATTGCAGAATTGCATATAAACATACTTAAACATAAAATTTTAAATGATCTGGAATAAAATAAGAAAGATGGAAAACTGTAAATGTTAACTTTTAAAAATGAATCATCAAAAAGTAGACTGTATATTAATAAAGCTAATCATTAAAAACAAAAACTAAGAGCATTATATACATAAATATTGTTTTCTAAGTACATGTTTCCTCTTTATATGAAATCAATCTGTGGTAAGTGCATTAAATTGTTTCATATTATAGTTTTAAAATGATGTACATCTATCTATAGGGAGATGTCCATGAGATATAATGCAAGAAAATCATAGAGCAGTATATATAATATATTTCACTTATGTTAAAATGTAATTTAATATGCATACAATATAGTTGATGTGAGGGCATTAGCTGTAAGGGAAAGATAGACTGATCGAGAGAGAAGTGACAGGCTGAACGAAACTTGTTTGTTAATTTTAGCTATTTTTTACAATACTTTTTCCAATTAAGTCAGTGTTCCAGATGCGGGAATTTAGCCTAATGATTACGACACCAGATAAGATGTCCATATCCCATATCAGAAAAGTTAGATACCCAGCCCTACCTCTTGACTCCAACTTATTGGCAATACAGATCCTGGGAGACATTCATGATAGCTCAAGTAAATGGATCCAAGCCACTTATGAGCAAGAACTGGACTGAGTTTCTGGCTCCTGGCTTTGGCCCAGCCCAATCACAGACATTGTGAATATTTGGAGAGGAAGCTGACAGATGGACCATTCTCTGTCTCTTGCTCTTGCTCTCACTCCTTGGCTCCCAGGCTCCTTTGCTCCTCTCTCCCTCTCTCTCTCTCTTTTGTCAAATAAGTAAGTAAATTAAATAAAAAGTATAAGAAAACAATGTTACAACATGGTGTGCTGATGGGAAATGGATATGTTTATTTTGCTGATTTGGTAAGTGCATGCTGTATGCTCTCATATAATGTATTCAGAGGCATATGCAGTTATTTCATATTAATTAAAATATCAAAAATGTATTTTTAAAGAAAAAAAGCATATTTTCATCCCCTGGCTCTACATACGGGACTTATTGGTCTAGGACTGGAGATTAAGAGTAGTTTTCAAAAAGAATTAAAACATTTCCAATACGATTATGTTACACAGCAGATGTGTCTGCTATCTAACAACTGTTACATCAGAGAGGAGAACACTGATAATGTTGATAATTACAACAAAGCCAGGGCCCTGCTATTCCTGGTAACATGTTGAAGTGTCTGAAAACAAATCCGCCCTCCTCTGTGATAACAGATGTTCACAATTTCCCTACACTCTTTCTACCATAGAGACACAGCTGTAACACATGAAGTCAATAAAAGGCTCTATTCAGCTTAGATCATACAATACTATCATTGAAATATTACTCTAAAACATAATTTTAGTTGTATACTATTCCACATAGATGTCTTATCTTTAATAATTATTTTTAAAATTTGAGTAAATTTTACTCTTTCTCTGCCATAACATCACTAAATATCCATATCCTCAAATCTGTATATGTCATAAATTATAATGGTAATATTTACAAGTAGAATATATAATATTTGCATCACAAACTGATCATACATGGAGATCAATTTTATTACTCTAATCTCTAAGATTATGTATTCCTACTTTCTCATAAACTCAACACTGAGAATTATAAATTTTAAAGAAACATCTACACTGATAGATGGTAATTCAGAGTTCAATAATTTTGCATTAATTTGAAAAGAGGGTTGATTTTTCTTATGGTTTTTTGAAATATGTGTGTTGCCTATTCAATCTCTATGCTCTTTACGAGGTTATAATTTTATAAGTTTCAACACTTCTACAATATTTTAGCCAAATGCAGATGAACTAGATAGGTAATACTTACAATAAGTGTCATTCATACAGAATGCTAGAGAATTTATAAACTTTTTTTCAGAATTTTTTTAGATATTCTATGTGAGTCATTCTATCATCATTTCACATACAAAATAGTCAGATCTCTTAATTTGGTCCAGTGGAGCACAAGTAGAAAATTGTGTTTCTGTACTTTGAGTCACACTTGTTATAATTTTAAAACTACATTTTAGTCAAAATAAGGAAATTTAATAATCACTTTACTGAGAATGCCAATTTCACAAAACAATGACAATAAATATGAGCCCAGTAAAATTCTGTAGCCATAGTTTGTTTTCACATCACCTATAGATGTTACATTCAATCATAAAGAAAAAGCTATACTATTGTTCAGAACAATATAGCATTTGATTATTTCATTAATAGATTATTAGGCTCATTGTGGGGTGAAAGCATCCTTGTGCTAACAATCTACCCCAGGAAATATACCAGTAACCACTTAGTGCCATATATCGGTCTAGGTTAAAAAAATTAAAAAAAAAAAATCTGACACATTGGTGCCATCAGTTGCTTTGACCTTTATGAGATATATGCTGAGAGGACAGTGTATGTTGGATGAGAGGCCATGAGATTCAGAGAATGACAGGACTGATAGAGGAGAGGATTCCTGAGTGATATGTATAACCCAAGACGACCCACTTACAGCTAATGAAATGGGACAAAGAAAGAAATTATTGGTGAGGTAAAAGCTCTCTCACTTGACATTCTGCCTCTGGTTCTCTGATAATGCTGATAGTTCTATCTTTTGTGTGGTGAGTAAAAAAATTTGTATTTCCTGTTTTAAATTTTTTAAGACTTTTCAGTGTTTACGTAATGCACAGCCACATCCCTTGTGGGGTCCTCTTCTTTCCCATTTTCCACTCCAGCCATCCCTACTATAGCCTGTTGTTTGTGGGTTGCCTCAGACCACAGATCTCACTTTGGTGTCTACTAGAACCAAAGGAAACCCACCCCCTAGAGTTCAGCATGCTCCAGTTATACCCTTTCTCTTCTCCCCACTGCGTCACTCCAATTTCATATGCTCATTCCCCACTCCCACTGTACACATATGTACCCAACTTGGAAGTACAAAAACACACACATCAAGCTGGCACCTATCCTGGAAGTGTGATATCAGTGTGTCGTCATATGCATCCTTAATCTCATAGTCGGTCCCTTCACTTTGTATGTAGGTAGGAGAAAACCTTGTGTGAGGGTAACTGCATCCTGTAAAAGATCAACACTCCCTCCTGTATCCCATCTCCCTCCACTGTTCTCTTCTTATAATTGATAAGAGAAAGTGGCAATGTTTTGTAATAGAATTGTTTCTTCCTTTGCATCTCTCAAAAACCTGGAATTGGTGAATGGCCTCAATTGCAAGTGGTTCTTTGACTTTGAAAAACAAATCCCATTTGACCTCAGCTCTGGGGTTGGGAAACATGAAAAAGTCCTTCTTACGTCCATGTACAGGAGAGCAATTCAGCATTTATTACAGTATTCAAATTAAGAGATTAAATTAACTGGATACCCAGTTAGGGTACTAAATTTTAGCAGTGAAGTTGTAAAAGAAATTCAAGAGACATTTATGAGATAAAATAAGCAGAACTATGCATATAATTGAATGCATGAGAAGGACAATGAATAAGAAAAAGAGTCAAGAGATTCCCTAAGGTTTTTGAGTTGATCAGTTCTATTCATCACCAACCGAGAGAGGGCAGATACAAGAAGTTTCATTCAGGGCAGCATAGATGATCATCAGCCATTATGGGAAATTGCAGTTTGTTATGTCCATGGTCCACTCTGAAGACAACACTCAGCAGAAATGTTGTCTGAAAACTCCAGAACTGAAGTATTGGAAGTCAGAGCCAAAGCCCTATTTGCAAAGGTGCTCGTGGTTTTGGTGGATTGGGCCCCAGGCAAGGCTGAAAATTTATTTTCTTAGGGGGTAGGGCAAAGAAAAGGCTTTTTGGGCTATTTGGTGACAGAAAATTGTTCTTGGAAAGAGGTAAAAAGAGGCTGCATTTCTCCTTATGTATTTGAACTCAAACTAATGGACCCAGTATTCAAGGATTTCTACCAGTAGCAGTGAATTGGCTAGTAAATAAAGCTCTATGATGGTAACTGCTGCAGTGTTGACATAAGCCTTTCTCTGGCATTTTGTAGTAACTGCAAGGCAGTTATGACTCCTGACTTTTCATGAGTAAAAATGGTCCATATGTTGTGTATAAAATCTACTGATACTTCTCACCCTATCTTTTTCCAAATTTAAAGTTAGAAAATGCTACGTTCTTAATCTCTTTAGTTAGATCATGGATATGTGGCAGTGGCAAAGTCATGGTCTTGTCCTAGTAAATTACTATAGCCAGGGAATTTCATTAAAAAATGAGCATTTCATTGCCATCTATGCAACAAACTCTAGAGCCAAGAGAACAGAACAAGGCTAGTAAAATTTCAGGCATAATATTTTGTGGCTCCAAAAGCTTCTATTATCATGCAAGCATTTTGAACACCTTTAATCCAGAGATCAATAAATTATTACCTTGTCATATTGCATCACCTGGGATGCACAGAAAATAAATTGATTTTGTGATTGCTCAGCCTAGTCATTATAAAATATCGAACATAGGTACTATGTGATTTTTTTTTACTAATTCAGGTGCTACCCTGATTTGTTTTGAGTGTGGAAAATCAATTAATATCTGTTTGTCAACATTTTCTCCACTTCTTCCTTCATCTTGCTCTTGTCAGTCCTGTGTATCTAGCAACTCAGATGTGCTGATACCACAGGACAGAGAAAGAAAGAAAAGACACAGCTTATTAAATTAGCAGGGGAGCAGGATATAAATGGTTACAGGAAAGAAGTTACCTGAACCAAATTTTACAACCCAGACACTACATGCACCTGATACAAAGAGACTATTTGGAAGTGCTGATGATCTTCATGGTGTCTGAGCTGATTTTTTTTTATTTAAAAATTATATAAAGGTAACAAATCTCTTATCTTTCATATATACAGTTTTAGGAGCACCTACTCTCCTTCCTTTCTTATATTTATTTTAATTTTTACAATAGCATACTTTCAATCTATACTTAGAAATTTAAACTTCTACTCATCAAAGAATTCAACAAGTAGTAAGTAGAATCTTGAAGTGCAAGAATACTTTGATTATGTAGAAAGAAGTGGAAAGATAATTTTAGGCATAGAGGAAATAGGGTGAATTAACATAAAGGCATCAGGGTGCCTTATTTTGTGTAGACATATTTAGAATTACTCATTAAGGAAAAGGCCTTTACCAAAGGAGAAGGTTCCTAAGTATTGACTATTTGTAAACTGTGTTGGAGGGTCTGTTCTTTCACCTGTATCACAAAATTTGCTTCTGAGAATTTGTTGTAAGGCCCCTTTTATTTCTTACTGTATACTTCATTTTTTCAGTCTTACCGACTCCAATAATTTTACCTTGCATGTTTATTCTTATTATTCCTAAATTTATACCCCAAGGATAGGCCTCTTTCTGATGCTTCAGATACACATTTCAACCTGCTTATCTTCACATAGATACACTACTTCTCTGCCATTTGCACAACAGTTAACTCATGGTCTCTCCCTGCTATCAGGGAGATTCTCCTTATGTTCTTATATTCTCCTTATGTTCTTAATGATGCTATAAATCACCAAAATACCTAAGGAAAAACCCCAAAAGTGATTCTTGACAGCCCCTGCTTTTCTATATTCACCTCCAATTAATTACTATGTTCAAATAACTATATCTCATAATTAGTTCACATTTGATATTGTCTCTCCATTCTTACAGGCTATAATCTATTGCTGTTAAAATGAACAGGAATCTATAGCTATAAATATTATATCTGAGATAAAAGAAAAAATTCTATTTTGTCAGAGGATTAAGGATATAGATAAAGCAGCTATTTGTATTTACCTTTGACCATTGTATTGGTGTGTAAATGATAATCATTGTTAACATTAAAACAAATATTATTACACAATTTATTCAGTGGTAAATACTGAGTTCTGAACTAATTATATCATGTAAAATTTGCTAAGCAACAAAGCTAACTGAGGAGGTGTTAATGGAGTAGAGGCAACAGATGCTTAAGGTACAATTCTCAGGCATTAATTAACAACCAGAAGGGTGAAAAGAAAATAATTTAGATAAATATTTGAGGGAATCAAACCACACTGTAGGAAAATGAAGTGGTAGGTCTAGAGCAGTTTAGCCTGCCTGATGATCACTTCCTAGTAGTACATTAAGAAAATATGGAATGTCTGAAACAAAGAGGCAGACAAATTTAAATCCAGTATAAGAAAGAACTTTTCATTATCAAACAGTCTGAAAATGAATTCATTGCTTTAGATAGTATTCTCTAGGCCAGGAAGAAATGATACAGCTGTACAATCATAGAATCAGAAGACACTTGGGAGATTCAACATTGTTTGGTAGACCTTGAAGATAGTATCTAAGTCTTACTCCCTGTAATTCTAATGTGCCATGAAAGTTCCTTCTTTCTTACTTTGAGCTTTTAAACAATTTTGAAAGTACTATCGATAAACAGAACTTTAGGTCTCACCAAATCAAACTGAAGTTGCACTCAAGCACAAATTTGTACCCTGCTGAAATGCAAAGAGAGCTGTTCCCCGCTGGAAGCTTCAGGGATAAACACATCATCCTGGTGGCGATAATTGGTGACCTGTTGATAGTTCCCTGCTGTATGCAACTTAATAACTGCGCAACTTACTATTCATATTATAGGAGAGAATTTGTGACTGTGTGCTTGTAGGGCATACAACTGATAGGAACCAGAGCACTGTGAACTAGCAGACAGCAGAACTGTGACTCGATAGCATCTGGTCTGAAAGGATCAATTATTCTTCTCAGGAGCAATTCTGAGATTTTATAAACCATTCAAATTGACATAAAAATTAGTAGGACATAGTTCATTCATTTTTAAAAAACCATAATGTGCAGCTATCACAAGCCAACATTGTACAGTCTTGGAATTGGTAGGTTGAATAAGTAATGGTCACTTTAGAGGAACCTCAGCAAAATTGGCTTTACATACATGAAAAATCCAATTACAGTCCAACTTTTTTTCATATCACATATGCTTATATGTCAGCAGGTGGGTGACTTATAAATCTATTTGGAGAAATTAAGAAAGAATTCACAGAGGTTACACTTTAACCCAGCCTTATAGTGAAGTTCTTTCATTTGTTTATTCATTTGTTCACCTATCCATCCATCATTCACCACTTTTTTCAATGTTTTTATAATTCAGTCATGCTATTAGCTGAGGGAGAAGAGGGTATAACAATATAGTGGTCTCTACTGACATAGAAGAAGACAGACCAGGAAGAAGTGAGGAACATGAATTTCAGAGGCAAAAAAGACATTTTCCCAGTGCAAAGTGCCTGTACTGTGTGTACTGGGTCTGGGATATTGAAAGAGAAAAGAGAATGGACATTTTTGAGGAGGATTAAAATACACAGGGAAGAAGATATAAAAAAAAATAACTGGGAAGTTATGGTAGGGTGTGGTCGGGCAAACTGCAAGATGACTCTAGAAAGGAAGGGAAAATTTGGCTTGGTCTTCAAGATTTTTGAATGGCATGCTAAGAACTCTAAATATAAAGGTATTAAAAAAACAGTTTTTTTTTCTGTTTCTTTGTTTCTTAGTCATGTTGGCAGTATGAAGGATGAATTGAGTTCCAAGGCTGTCCTATTGTAGACCAGCTAGTACTCAATATATGCTATTTTTATATGAGTCACACTATTGCACCCTACTGCCAGGGAAATAATAGCTTAAAAGGGGTTTGGGTCAAAGTTGTAAAACTTGAAAATTTTGCAAAAGAAAAGACATAAGGTGAACTAGAGTATAATAGCGATGCATAGTGTACTGAGGGAAAAGGTTTTTAAAATATTAGCATAAAATACACAATAATAAATATATTGATGAGCTATGCATTATCTAGCTATAAAGTAATAAATTTAATTAAGGTATATGGTTTTAGATGTAATAAAAACAACTTTGCATAACAAGGCATTTGCCATTTAAAACTTGTGATTTCTCATTTTCACTTTAATTCTAATCACTGAGAATTATATCTTGGCCGGCGCCGCGGCTCAATAGGCTAATCCTCCGCCTAGCGGCGCTGGCACACCGGGTTCTAGTCCCGGTCGGGGCGCCGGATTCTGTCCCGGTTGCCCCTCTTCCAGACCTGCCCTCTGCTGTGGCCAGGGAGTGCAGTGGAGGATGGCCCAGGTGCTTGGGCCCTGCACCCCATGGGAGACCAGGAAAAGCACCTGGCTCCTGGCTCCTGCCATCGGATCAGCGCGGTGCGCCGGCTGCAGCGCACCGGCCGTGGCGGCCATTGGAGGGTGAACCAACGGCAAAGGAAGACCTTTCTCTCTGTCTCTCTCTCTCACTGTCCACTCTGCCTGTCAAAAAAAATAATAAAAAAAAAAAGAATTATATCTAAAGATGGTTAAAGACACATTCATGTGAGATGCCATCAATTCAGGAGAAAGTTGAGACTGAGCAAGTACTCAGACAGAAGTAGTGAGTATATCATTGAAAAACATTTAAGAAAAAAAAAAACATAACAAGCATGAGCTACATTGAATAAACACACCCAGAAAAAATAATAATTTTTATAAGTATGGGATTAACTGAAATCATAGCAACTGAGTTTGAAGTTTTGGTAAAGGACAACATCCAGAAAAATAGGATATAATGAACCTATGTTACAAAATATCCAGACAAAATTAGTGGCATGTGGTTAATTGGTTTAGAGGTTTTTACAAAGTGTTGCCAGAACAAGGGTGTGAGGTTTTTATTAAGAAACATGGATTCAAATATACATGCTAAAAATTTAGCTGTTGGTCTTACTAGTTTTAACATAAACATCCAAATAAAGTAGAAGTATTAGCCCTAATTTGCTAACTAGAGAACTGAGGCCCAGACAATTTGAATATTTGAATAACATGTTCAAAGTCAAGATCATGTAGCCAATTCAAATCTATACTAACAACAATAAAAGACATATAGTGCCCTTTGCCTTCTTTATGTCGGACACTATCCTCAGGCCTTCATAGTGATGTAACTCTTATAACAATTCTTCTGGAGCAAACCTCCACCCCTAGACAGCCGTTCTGCAGTGTCCCTGTACCTTGCAGGAGCATTCCCAAATAATACCTTCTGGGATTGCCATAATTTTTAAAACATTTTTTTCAAATAATGATGAGAAAATGAATTCTTTTTAGTATTCTTTCAGGATGCATATGATTTTGTTTTGTTTTTTGAAACATATGATATTTTGACAGTACACATATTTTTTTAGCAAGATTTACCTGGATTATATTGCACTCTTGTTGGGCCTCCTTCTTGGGTGTTGTTGCAATCCCTCTCACTTCTGTAACTATGAAGCAGATATTATACCCCCTACTGCAACCTCTTATGCAGAGTTCATTTTTTTCTCTTCATGAACACTTCTTTACTCAAGTCTATTTTTGACTTAAACCAAATATAATCAGATTTTTAGGACACTACATTCCAAGTTAAACCATTGGACCATTCTTTATGTTACTACCTACAGATTGTAAGCAGAGATGACTAACACAATGAGGAAAATGTGACAGGTGAGGATGGATTATTAAAGCAGGACTGGGCATCATGGAAGAGAGGAATGTAGCCTTTGAAGAGAAGATAGAGCTTGGAATGCCAGCCTTGTCACTCATAAGCCACTCACTTAGCTTCTCTGACACTCAACATCTTCCATCAGTAAAAGGAATGTTATTTAATTTAATTATGTAGCAGATGTTACAAAGATTAGAGAAAGTCTATGTTAATTGCCTTTCTAGACAACTAGCAATGACTTCAGGAATTTGTGAGTGCCTGCCAACCAGTGGATTGACTTCAGAGTGTTTTTATCTTTCTTTCTAAAAATATTTTATTTATTTATTATTATTTGAATGGCAGAGAGAGAGAGAGAGAGAGAGAGAGAAAGAGAAGGGAGAGATTGTCCATCTTCTTGCTCACTCCTGTAATGGCCACAAAAGCCAGAGCTAAGCCAAGCAAAAGCCAGGACCCTGGAACACCATCCAGGTGCACTATGTGGGTGGCAGTGTCCCAACTACTTGAGTCATCTTCTGGTGTTTTCCCAGGCACATTAGTAGGGAGCTGGATTGAAAGTGGTACAACCAGGACTTGAGCTAGCACTATATGGGATCCCAGGGTCATAGGCAGCAGCTTAACCAACTGTGCCACAGCATTGGCCCTAAGAGTATTTTTATATTCACTGGTGTTGACTAGAATTGGGCATTTTCTTCATTTATAATAATATGGATAATAAGCAGTAATAATGCAAGCAGTACCCTGACTTTGTAACTAATAGAAATCATTACAAGTGTTTTCACATCATAACACCTGTTTTGACAAACAATTCTTTGAGGAAGGGTCAATGAGTTTCTCAAGATCATCCTGGTCATGAAAAATGTTAAGAACTTAACTTCTTGTTGCCTTTTCATAGCCAGCTATGTACTTGGAAATCATAGTTCCTAGAGATTGATCTGCAATACATAGAGCACAGGGGCCTGGCTGGCAGTGTAAGAAAAGCAGGGAAATTTCATGGCACTAGGGGAATCTCTTAGTGTTTGATGTTAGAAATTTAAATTGAAGTTAGAAATGTTTACTTCACACCTGTTCATATCATCTCAGTGCCAAGAATCAGACAAACCTGCCAATCGTGAAACAAACAGGTTTTCCCCATATTCAGGTATTGAATCCTCAACTTAGTTGCTAACTGCATGAGTTCATGATTCAACAACATGAAACTTTCCTTTGGCATTACCATTTGCACATGATTTAGAGTGGGGTCACAGATAATTATATCATCTTCCATTTATCCTTTTCTGTTCAAATGTTTCATGAAGCACCTTAACTTACATCAGGAGCAGAGGCAGCCATTTGTGATCTATATTATTCTAACAAGATACAGCTTACCATGACATTTAGTACATTGCTTCCAATATCAGACAGCCTTGAGTATAAATATCTGCCTATCATTGACTGGCCAAGTGCCTAAGGAAGTTGCCTGACTCATTGGGTCTTTGTTTACCCATCTTTCCTACAAAAAAAGGCAAAGTTACAGACAAATTCATTAGAATATTTTATCAAGGGACAGAACGAGGTCTCTCTGTTCTCAAAGAATTGAAAGCGAATGTGGTAGCAAGAAATTTTTTAAAAAAAGTATTTCACAGTAATTAATAAGAAAGTAATCAAATGGGGTAAATTGTGATATTTTCACATATAATTCTATACAACTATTAAAAATCACACTTTTAAAATCTATGACAGAAAAGTTACACATTAAACATTTTAAAAGATACATAAATATATGTCACATGATCTGATTCTAAGTAAAATTGCACAGGAAATGTTGAGAGTGGCTAGCTCTAGGTTAAAGATTACGGGTAATTTTTAAATTTTTGCTTACATATGGTTTGTCCATCTTTAAAGAAGAGTATCAGGAAGTTATGGGGGAGGAAGCCATTGTAGTCCATAAGCTGTACTTTGGAAATTTATATTTATTAAATAAAAAAAGAATATTTTAAAGACCCCAATACATATTCAATGCTTCTTGGTTCCCTTCCTTTGACTGGCTCCTATCTCAAGTATACTCAATGACTTACTTAAAAATCCAATTATTTCATTTCTGTATAATCAATATCTTGAAGTTTACTTTTTTTTTAACCATAGTTCTTGTCATCTAATGGCATCAGGGTTTAATGATCATATTAGGTTTTTCCTTCAAACAGTTTTATGAATAGACAATGCTCTTAGTAACCCTTGCATTCTACTTCCGGGATCACCGTGTTCTGGTTTTGTGTTTTTTGGACAGTCATTTGTCTTCTTTGAATGTCTGCTTCCTTGTAAGTGAAATGGCTTTCACACTGACTAAGCTATGCGGTGGTTGTGAGTGTTAAATCACACCTGTGATTTCTGATTTTTGATAAGCATTTTTCAAGGTGTCAACAGTGGGTTTGGAAAAGAGGAAACGGGAGCAGATAATGACAAGTAATCTTAAATGGTCCAGCTATCACTGCAGTTTGTGATAGAGGATTGTTGATTTTCTCATAAAATGGAACTACAAAGAGAACATACCCCAAAACTATTTGGTTTAAATATGTTTGAAGTATTGCAAATGGCACTCACCTAGATTCTGTGCACCTCTTAAATAAACCTTGCCAAAGCTGAATTCTATTCTTAATGTAGCCAATGCAGCCAAATCCAAATCTATTCTGCTTAATCTAAACAGTGGTGGGAACAATACCCAGGGGGTTTGAATGTAGCAAGTTTCCCATGAGCTCATTTCCAGTTGTGACAGCACTTGAGGGCTAAGCTTTCTTACACTCATTTTACAGAAGGATAACTGAGGATCAGAGAAACTAAAAAAGTACTTAACCTACTTAACCCAAGGTTATAAGGGCAGTGAAACTAAACTCAGGCTGCATCTGAAAACACCAAAATCAATCTTCTTCCTCCACAAACTAGGGGCCTGGGAAAGAACGGTATGATGTGACCTAATGTGCTGATAAGCAATTTCTTTTATTTATTTTATAAATCTGTCTCATTCTCTTCCTATCTATTCTCTCTCATTCATTTTCTCATTATTGGTACCATGATTCACATGAGATCCTAACGTATTCTTAATATGAGGAACATAGTAATATTTTGGCTACCTCTGTAGAACTGTCACAACTCACAAGAAAGACACATACATTTCATTAATTTTTTAATATTTTGTATAGTCGAAATAGTAGAGAGACTTTGTACAGAGTGTTCCCCCAGGGAGGAAACTCAAAGGTGTTTGCCCTAGTTTGCACCTGATTAACCACTCCAGTAAGGTGCCCATAGTATAATTAAGTTTAAGTACCTCCTCAGGTGCTTTGCAAAAACCCATTCTGGTGTAGTTAAGGCCATCCACACAGGGAGGGGTAAAGTGAACCCTGTGAAATAGCATCTTTTTTTATACGGAGTTCATTTGCCCCTGCTGTTTATTGCCCACCTGAAGTCATAAGCTTGAGTCTGTGACACCCCAAGTGCTTGCTGAATAAATTATGTTGATTATGGAAAATAAGGAATACAAGCACCTTTTATCACGCAGGTGTTACTGTCAACCAGGAAGGGGCTTCTAAGAAGTGGGAGACATGAAGAGGGGACTTGGATTTTTTTAGCCGTCTATTTCCAGAAAGCAGGCTTTGTACTTTCATTAGGTTAAATGGAAATCTTAAGACACTGCTGCTGTAGACCATCGGTAATTCCCTGGTGCCCCACAAGAGTCTCATAAAAGGCAATCTGGCAATCAGCAGCGTCATCTACCAATTTACAAGGAAGAAACCTCATCTATTTAGTTTTTTTTAATTACTTTCCCCACATGATGGTAATTTTAATAGACAGTGTGAATCAAAGGATTTGCCTCAATTCGCTAATTATCCCAATGCAGACTACTCTCTCCAGGGAACAATTACCGCCATGCCCCAGGGAGTGAAAACACATTTGAGCTTCAGGGATAGTCAGTGTATCAACTCCTCCTACTTGATCTTCAGTTTGTGAAGGTATGATTATGTCATCAGATAAATCTGATGAAGCCATAGTCTCCATTTGCCAAGCCATTTTTTTCTGCGACATTTCACTCATTTATTCAAAAGTATTGATTCAATTCCTGCTGTATGAGATACATTGTGCTGGGAAGTATAGATAGAAAAATAAAAGCCTCACCACAAGGAATTTAGTCTAGGAGCAGAGCTACTGAGTGCCATCTAATCTTGTAGGAGGTTGGGAGAAGTGGGACACCAGAGAGAGGCAGGTGGTGGAGAAGTTTGTCTGCACAAGGGTAGGGAAAGAGCCCCAGAAGGTGTTTTAGAGCGGGTGATGAAAGTTCTCTAGCTGAACCTTGAAGATGATAGTCTGTTCATGAGACAACTGGGTGAGAGAAGTGCAAGCACAGGAGAGTTCTTTCCTGGGGCCAGAGGTGTGAAAGTAGGAATTCACTCCATGTATTAGAAAACTAGGGCTAGTTACAAGCTAGAGATAATAATAGAAACCACTTATCAATGATATGCTGGATCCTAGACACTGTCCTAGACTTTATATATATATACACACACATGATCTCTTTTATAATTCTCATGCTCTTTAAGAGGTAGAAGTTTTTATCTCCATTTTAATTTTTAACTTTCAATTATTTGTGTGTGTGTGTGTGTGTGAGAGAGAGAGAGAGAGAGAGACAGAGAGAGACAGAGAGAGAGAGAAGTCATACACAGCAGCAAAGGACTAAGCCAGGGCTGAAGACAGGAAGTGGTAGTACAATACTGGTCTCCCAATATTGGTAACAGGAACCCAATTACTTGAGGCATCAACAGTGCCTCCCAGGTTCTGCACTGGCAAGAGATTGGAGTCAGGAGAAGGAGCTGGAAATTGAATGGAATTACTCTGATGTATGGTGCTGGCATTTGAACTACTAGGATAGTAGCCTGCTCTCTTAAAAAAAAAAAAAAGCTTTTAAAGGTTGTTTGAGAGGCAATGAGACAGAAATAAAGAAAGAGAAAGAGAGGCAGATAATATGACCTTTTTTTAATCGATGAAGTCCATATCTCAATGTCAGAACTTGTCAAGATCATGTAGTCAGTGAGAAATAAAATTAGAATATAAGAGAAGTACTCTCATTTCACACAAATACTATTCACTGCAATGCTATGTTGAGGAAGAGGCTTCTAGGCCATTACAAGGACTTCTACAGGATCTCTTCTAAGAGTTTCATCAGAAAGAATTTTAGGACAAAATAAAATACAAAACACCGGGGCTGGCTTGGTGGCATAGTGGCTGAAGCCACTGCCTGCAGTGCCAGCCTTCCATATAAACACCAGTTTGAGACCTGGCTACTCCACTTCCAATCCAGCTCTCTGCTATGGCCTGGGAAAGCAGTAGAAGATGGCCCAAGTCCTCTCTCTCTCTCTCTCTGTCTCTACTTCTCTCTGTGTGTAACTCTGACTTTCAAATAAATCTTTACAAAAAAAAAAAAAAAAAAAAAAAAAAAAAAAAAAAAACAACAATGAAACACAGCGCATAAAAAACTAGTTGGGAAGAGATTAATTTGGTTGTCCAGGTTGTTTTAGTAGTGCTAATGAGGTGCATTGTTACAATGGTGGAGATTACAAAGGAGCAAGATAGATTTGAATGCTGCAAAAGGGTGGGTTGAGGTAAGATTGTAGAGAATAAAAGATAAATGGAAGGCAGCTTGCCAGTTTCTTACATAGGTCACTAAGCATAAAAGAATACTCTTTTTAATTTTCATGATATAATGGCATTCTTTATGATAGTTTCAGAATGGATGAGGCAACACCTACCACCTCACTTTGCATTGCGACTCAGAAATACAAGTTTATACCCTGGTGTAAGATTTAAGTACTTTGCACATCTGGAGGAATCCATTCCCTATGCATGAATTTTCTTTCAGCACACTGTGTTGAACAGACTTTTTTTTCTCATAACATATACAGAAAATAATTCTTTCTCATCAATCTCAGGAAACCTGCTTGTTGGGCTTTCAGCTCCACAATGACCTTTTCTTATTGCCTGAGTAATGCCTGCCTAGCCCATTTTGTAACAAATACAGATTGCTTTCCCTCCTCTTCTGTCTGCTGATGGGCTGATTAATAGCTGCACAAGTGGCTGCTCCTTGAGATTAATTAATCACCTGTCATAATTGTTCAGCAGTTAAATAACTATTAATCTGGATGCTAGTCAGAGTGAAGGTTGACAGGGTTAGGGAAGAGGAGAGTGCTCACTGGGAAGTCAGGGCTAAGCTTTCTGCTGAGATGCTGCTTCGGAAAGGCAGGTGGTGCGTTGTTTGGGGGAAACGTCCCTTAAGGGCTTCGTGCGTAGGAAAGATGGGGGGATTGTAGGTCACTGCCTGCTTACAAATTGAACTGTTGTAGCTCGCCTCTTAGAGTAGGGCTATAATTAGTGACTTGCATACAAGAGGTGATATTAATCTGAGGGTTATGGGTCAAGGCTTGTCTCTAGAAAATGAGGCCACCCCACCCATAGGACAAAAGAAGTATCAAAGGGAGGAGCTTCACTGAATCTGTGGAGACGGGAAAATAACCAAAATGCCTGCTTTTCTCCCTACACAAAAGCTGTAGAAAAGGGAAATGTGAGGTGGGAGGACACATTTTTGTATTACTCTCTGTTTTTCCTGCCCATCAATAAGGCTGGAATAGGTTTAGTAACAACCTTTCAACCTGCTTTGCAGATATTTACTTATGGGTGCCAAGGAGACTGGTGCAGCTGCTCACCCCTGAGGGGAGCGGCAGGGAGGAGTTTGAAGTACCTTTCAGGAAACCAACTCAGAGGTGGAACAGGGAAGTCGGTGAAAAACAAGCAAAGGCAAGCAAAGGATTTTTCTGCTTTGTTTTGTTTTGTTTTTCTTGTTTATTGTGTCTTTCTTTAATGAGGATTTGGGAACAATGGAGATGGTAGGAAATGTTCTTTTTTTTTTTTTTCCAGCTCCTCATTTGTCAACCATTGAAGGTTTACATTATCAGAGTTATATTATCATGTTACATTTTACATAATGAAAGGGCCTCAGAGAGCTCATGGGAAAGTGGAATTAGAAGATAAATTGGGGTGGACATTTGGTGCAATGGATAAGACAAGATGTTGCTTGACACTGCCACA